>NC_069506.1:109622840-109905340 GCF_027579735.1 Bombina bombina | reverse complement strand
AGCAGTTAACATGCAGATAATTATCAAATGATAGATTGTGATCAACTCCTTTAACCCCTTAATGACCGAGGACGTGCAGGGTACGTCCTCAAAAAAAAGGCAGTTAACGCCTGAGGACGTACCCTGCACGTCCTCGGTGTGGAAAGCAGCTGGAAGCGATCCTGCTCGCTTCCAGCTGCTTTCCGGTTATTGCAGTGATGCCTCGATATCGAGGCATCCTGCAATAACCATTTTTAGCCATCCGGTGCAGAGAGAGCCACTCTGTGGCCCTCTCTGCACCGGACATTAACGGCTATGTTCGTTGGTGGGTGGGAGCCGGTGTGGGAGGTGGGTGGCGGCCATCGATGGCCTTTGTGATGCGGAGGGGGGCGGGATCGGGGGCGGGGACGACCGGGGGGACGCGCACGGACGCGCGCACGTGCACGGGGAGGCCGGGCGGGCGCGTGCACGGGGAGGGAGCGGGTGGGAACCACTACGCTACAGAAAGTTTTATCTTATAAGTGGGGATCAAAGGGGTTTATGTATTTGTTTGTTGATCGGTTTGGCTGGGGGGATATTGGACTGTGGGGGGGAAGCTACACTACAGAAACAAATCAAAAAAAATAATAAAAAAAACATTTTTATTTGCAAACTGGGTACTGGCAGACAGCTGCCAGTACCCAAGATGGCCCCAATAAGGCAGAGGGGGAGGGTTAGGGAGCTATTTTGGGGGGATCAGGGAGGTTGGGGGCTAAGGGGGGACCCTACATAGCAGCATATGTAAATATGCTAAAAAAAAAATATATATATTTTTTTTAATACCTTTTATTTTAGTACTGGCAGACTTTCTGCCAGTACTTAAGATGGCGGGGACAATTGTGGGGTGGGGGAGGGAAGAGAGCTGTTTGGGAGGGATCAGGGGGTGGGATGTGTCAGGTGGGAGTCTGATCTCTACACTAAAGCTAAAATTAACCCTGCAAGCTCCCTACAAACGACCTAATTAACCCCTTCACTGCTGGCCATAATACACATGTGATGCGCAGCAACATTTAGCGGCCTTATAATTACCAAAAAGCAACGCCAAAGCCACATATGTCTGCTATTTCTGAACAAAGGGGATCCCAGAGAAGCATTTAAAACCATTTGTGCCATAATTGCACAAGCTGTTTGTAAATAATTTTAGTGAGAAACCTAAAGTTTGAAAAAGTGAACAATTTTTTTTTATTTGATTGCTTTTGGCGGTGAAATGGTGGCATGAAATATACCAAAATGGGCCTAGATCAATACTTGGGGTTGTCTACTACACTACACTAGAGCTAAAATTAACCCTAGAAGCTCCCTACATGCTCCCTAATTAACCCATTCACTGCTGGGCATAATACACGTGTGGTGCGCAGTGGCATTTAGCAGCCTTCTAATTACCAAAAAGCAAAGCCAAAGCCATATATGTCTGCTATTTATGAACAAAGGGGATCCCAGAGAAGCATTTACAACCATTTATTCCATAATTTCATGAGTTGTTTGTAAATAATTTCAGTGAGAAACCTAAAGTTTGTGAAAAAATTTGTGAAAAAGTAAAAAAAAATTTTTATTTGATCGCATTCGGCGGTGAAATGGTGGCATGAAATATACCAAAATGGGCCTAGATCAATACTTTGGGATGTCTTCTAAAAAAAAATATATACATGTCAATGGATATTCAGGGATTCCTGAAAGATATTAGTGTCCCAATGTAACTAGCGCTAATTTTGAAAAAAAGTGGTTTGGAAATGGCAAAGTGCTATTTGTATTTATGGCCCTATAACTTGCAAAAAAAGCAAAGAACATGTAAACATTGGGTATTTCTAAACTCAGGACAAAATTTAGAAACTATTTAGCATGGGTGTTTTTTGGTGGTTGTAGATGTGTAACAGATTTTGGGGGTCAAAGTTAGAAAAAGTGTGTTTTTTTCCATTTTTTCCTCATATTTTATAATATTTTTTATAGTAAATTATAAGATATGATGAAAATAATGGTATATTTTGAAAGTCCATTTAATGGCGAGAAAAACAGTATATAATATGTGTGGGTACAGTAAATGAGTAAGAGGAAAATTACAGCTAAACACAAACACCGCAAAAATGTAAAAATAGCCTTGGTCCCAAACGGACAGAAAATGGAAAAGTGCTGTGGTCATTAAGGGGTTAATTATGCACAGTGACATACACATTTATTATTTAATTTGCCTGCTTTTCATGTAAGTTACAATTAAAAAGTGGATTTTTTTTTCTACTGACGCCAGAGAGTCATTTTTTGTATTCAGATCGCCGACCCTTCTACATTCTGCACAGTGACTGCTGTGGAAGTGCTAGAGCTATCTTATAGAGATGTGTAGTCGCAAAAAATTTGATTCGTCTGAATCTTTCATAATGAATATATGGGGAAAATAATTTCCCCGAATATTCTTTGACTGCACTATTCGGATTAGTTTTGTCTAAAATTTGTTTAGTTTGAATATTTGTTAAGCATTTACATGATTTTTTTTTTTGTTTTCTTTAAATTTCATTGATGCATCATTCGGTATTTGTTTAGTTAAAACAAAATAAATATCCAATTTTTCGTTATGAATTTGCATTTGTAACAAAACAAATGCTCCTCTCTACTCCTTTATCTGTCCTGAAATGAACAACAAAATAGGTAAGATAAACACTCAAGAGGATTTTCAAGAGTTGAACTGCAATAGAATACAAATTTTGCTAACAAAGGTTCATCTAATTATTTTTTCTACAAAATGTAACAGTAAAGTCTATAGTCTAAGTCTACTTGTAGATAAATCATTTGATAAGCGTTTCTAAAGATTGTGATCCACCCCAAACAACAGTTTTTAATTCTCTTGCATTTGCATTTTATATGGAGAACTTTCACAACCCAGTGATTCATTTCTGATACTTATTTAAAAATGACTTGAATGCCCCTTTAAAACAAGCTATTTCATGGTAAGGAGAAGACTCACGTGTAACGGTGACATAGGGACTCAATGCATATAAGAACTCGTACATTGTCCCGAGGGCGCAATTGCCCCTTGCTTTTCATTTCACTGTGATCTGAAAAGAATAAATATTAAATAAGTAACAGCTTGAGAAATATAATAAATAATCAATGATTAAAGGGAGATGAAACAAACATTTTCTTTCTTATTCAGATAGAATATGCCATTTTAAACAACTTTCCATCTTAATTATATTATCAAATGTGTTTCATTCTCTTGGAATCCTTTGTTGAAGGAGCAGCAAAGCATTACTGGGAGCTAGCTGAACACATCAGATGAGCCAATACGAAAAGTAATTCATGTGCACCCACCAATTAGCAGCTAGCTTCCAGTAGGCATTGCTTCTTCTAAACCTTTCTAGATATACTTTTCAACCATATATACCAAGAGAACAAAGCAAAGTAGATAATATAAATAAATTGGAAAGTTGTTTAAAATAACATTTTCTAACTAAATCATCATTTTGTTTTACTATTATAAAGTATTGTAGCAAGGTTTTAGGTTTAGTGTTCCTTTAACCAGTTTGTTTATGTTTTCAGTTTTCTTTTTTGACCAGGATAACCTATACTTCCTCATTTCATCTTATCAGTTGTTAATGGTAACCCTATCCCTTTTTTATGTTACATTCAGCAACCTGGTAGTTTTAAGACAAAGATTACCATCTCCAAATATGCTGATAAACACCTCTAATAAGATACTCTTAAAAAACTCATTTTGCGCTTGAAACCTTCCCATGTGCTTGGCTCATGCACATATATGTTTATATATATACTGCACAAACTCATTTACATTCTTATGTTTAGTCAATATACAGTTGTGCTCATAAGTTTACCTACCCTGGCAGAATTTATGATTTCTTGGCCATTTTTCAGAGAATATGAATGATAAAACAAAAACGTTTCTTTCACTTATGATTAGTGTTTGGCTGAAGCCATTTATTATAAATCAACTGTGTTTACTTTTTTTAGATCATAATGACAACAGAAACTACCCAAATGACCCTGATCAAAAGTTTACATACCCTGGTGATTTTGGCCTGATAACATGCACACAAGTTGACACAAAGGGGTTTGAATGGCTATTAAAGGTAACCATCCTCACCTGTAACTGTTTGCTTGTAATTAGTGTACACCATTCCTACTGTTAAACACGGATCGCTGATGTTTTGGGGATGTGTGAGCTACAAAGGCACAGGAAATTTGGTCAGAATTGATGGCAAGATGAATGCAGTATGTTACCAAACAGAACACCTCATTTTCCACTTCTTGATTAGAGTTTGAACACTGCTGATTTGCATTCTCAATTCCTTGGATATCTTTTTATATCCCTTTCCTGTTTTATACAGTTTAACTACCTTTTTCCCCACAGTTTCTTTGACAATTCTTTTTCTTTCCCCATGACTCAGAATCCAGAAACGTCAGTGCAGCACTGAATGAAAGATGCAAGGGTCTGTCAGGAGTCCAGAAACGTATTGACCTGTTATACACACACACTAATTACAAGCAAACAGATCACAGGTGAGGATGGTTACCTTTAATAGCCATTCAAACCCCTTTCTGTCAACTTGTGTGCATGTTATCAGGCCAAAATCACCAGGGTATGTAAACTTTTGATCAGGGTCATTTGGGTAGTTTCTGTTGTCATTATGATTTAAAAAGAGTAAACACAGTTGATTGATAATAAATGGCTTCAGCCAAACACTAACCATGAGTAAGAGAAAAGTTTTTGTGTTATCATTCATATTCTCTGAAAAATGGCCAAGATAATCATAAATTCTGCCGGGGTATGTACACTTGTGAGCACAACTGTATTTTATATATAGCGCTAAACTTTTTTTATGTAATTATAAATTATTATTAATACATTCAATTTAATGATTTAATATGTTACATTCATTTTTATAGGTACCTTTTATATATAAAATGCTAGAGTCAACACAACTCTTATCTTTATCTGATTGTGGGATTGATTCCAGCCTTTCCGATCATGTTTATTGGCTCCCCATACGACTTTTTCGAGCAATCACAAACCAAGCAATAACACCATTTGCAAATTGCAAAGAGAATGTATCCGATAGGAGCGGATATCAGAAAATTCACCATGGGTGGACAACACAACATGGGCAATCCCCATCTATCCATTAAAAAGTTATTGAAATATTGACCACCAAATGGACACATCAAATGTAAAAGCCAAAGGTACTTAATAAATGCTAATTACCCACAGATTGACAGATAACATATATGGGCCAAGAAACTGCGCATGAACAGACCAGAAAAACAAGATTGCGCAGCCCATGCCAACAATGGAGATGTCCCTTTTTGATGATGATAGATTTGTACCAAAAATGAATTATACTTAATACTTCATAATCAATATTTCAATATAAAAAAAATGAAAAATTCATATTTTCAATAAATTGCCAGTTGCAAAATCAATAGGAATATCAATACCAATGTATACCTGTCAGTAAATGACATTAAAAAACTTACGCCTAGATTACCAGTTTTGCGGTAACAGGGGCCAACGAGCAGTTTTTCCTCACCGCTCACTTTCCTGCAGCGCTGGTATTACGAGTTTTCAGAAACCCGTCGTTAAAAGACAAGAAGTGAGCGTAGAGCAAAATTTTGCTCCAAATCTCACTCCAATACCAGCGCTGCTTAAGTCAGCGGTGAGCTGGTTTAACATGCTCATGCACGATTTCCCCATAGGAATCAACGGAGAGAGCCGGCTGAGAAAAAGTCTAACACCTGCAAAAAAGCAGCGTAAGTCTCAGTAACGCAGCCCCATTGATTCCTATGGGGAAATAAAATTTATGTTTACACCTAACACCCTAACATGAACCCAGAGTCTAAACACCCCTAATCTTACACTTATTAACCCCTAATCTGCCGCCCCCGACATCACCGACACCTACATTATAATTATTAAGGTCTAATCTGCTGCTCCAGACACCGCCGCCACCTACATTATACTTATGAACCCCCTAATCTGCTGCCCCAAACATTGCAGCCACGTACATTATATTTATTAACCCCTAATCTGCCGCCCCCAATGTCGCCGCAACCTACCCACATTTATTTACCCCTAATCTGCCGCCCCCAACGTCGCCGCCACTATAATAAACATATTAAGCCCTAAACCGCCGCACTCCCGCCTCGCAAACATTAGTTAAATATTATTAACCCCTAATCTGCCATCCCTAACATCGCCACCACCTACCTATATTTATAAACCCCTAATCTGCCACCCCCAATGTCGCCGCCACTATATTAAAGTTAAACCCTAACACCCCTAACTTAAATATAATTTAAATAAAAATAAATAAATATTCCTATCATTAACTAAATTATTCCTATTTAAAACTAAATACTTACCTATAAAATAATAGTTACATTGTAGCTTCGTTGAGGACTTCGGCCCGGTTTGGATGAAAACGTCTCCCGGTAAATCGATCTTCAGGGGTTTTTTTTAAGGGTGTATTGGGTGGGTTTTTTTTTTAGGTTAGGGTTTTGGGCCGTATAAGAGCTAACTGCCCTTTTAAGGGCAATGCCCAATCAAATGCCCTTTTCAGGGCAATGGGGAGCTTAGGTTTTTTTAGTTAGTATTTTATTTGGGGGTTGGTTGTGTGGGTGGTGGGTTTTACTGTTGGGGGGTTGTTTGTATTTTTTTTTTTACAGGTAAAAGAGCTGATTACTTTGGGCAATGCCCCGCAAAAGGCCCT
Source organism: Bombina bombina (assembly GCF_027579735.1). NCBI lineage: Eukaryota > Metazoa > Chordata > Amphibia > Anura > Bombinatoridae > Bombina > Bombina bombina. The sequence continues at coordinate 109,898,609 of NC_069506.1, read as the reverse complement.
TTTAAGGGCTATTGATAGTTTAGTTTAGGCTAGGTTTTTTTTTATTTTGAGGGGGCATTTTTTTATTTTGATAGGGCTCTTAGATTAGGTGTAATTAGTTTAAATATCTGTAATTTGTTTTTTATTTTCTGTAATTTAGTGGGGGGGGTTGTACTTTAGCTAATTTAATGTATTTAATTGTATTTAATTTAGTTAATTTATTTAATTATAGTGCAGTGTTATGTGTTATTGTAACATAGGTTAGGTTTTATTTTACAGGTACTTTTGTATTTATTTTAACTAGGTAGTTATTGAATAGTTAATAACTATTTAATAACTATTCTACCTAGTTAAAATAAATACAAACTTGCCTGTAAAATAAAAATAAACCCTAAGCTAGCTACAATGTAACTATTAGTTATATTGTAGCTATCTTAGGGTTTATTTTATAGGTAAGTATTTAGTTTTAAATAGGAATAATTTAGTTAATGATAGGAATATTTATTTATATTTATTTAAATTATATTTAAGTTAGGGGATGTTAGGGTTAGACTTAGGTTTATGGGTTAATAACTTTAATATAGTGATGGCGACGTTGGGGGCGACAGATTAGGGGTTAATAAATGTAGGTAGGTGGCGGCGATGTTAGGGACGGCAGATTAGGGGTTAATAATATTTAACTAATGTTTGTGAGACGGGAGTGCGGTGGTTTAGGGGTTAATATGTCTATTATAGTGGCGGCGATGTCGGGGGCGGCACATTAGGGGTTAATAAGTGTAGGTAGGTGGCAGTGACATTGGGGGCAGCAGATTAGGGGTTAATAAATATAATGTAGGTGGTGGCGATATCCGGAGTGGCAGATTAGGGGTTAATAAATTTATTATAGTGTATGTGATGCGGGAGGGCCTCGATTTAGGGGTTAATAGGAAGTTTATGGGTGTTTAGTGTACTTTGTAGCAGTTTAGTTATGAGTTTTATGGTACCGCGTTGTACATAAAACTCTTAACTACTGACTTTCAAATGCGGTTCGAATCTTGGCGGTAGAGGGTGTACCACTCACTTTTTGGCCTCTCAGGACAGACTCGTAATACCAGCGGTATGAAAGTCCCATAGAAAAAAGACTTTACAAAGTTTACGTAAGTAGTTTTGCGGTAAAGCCAAAAAAGTGTGCAGTGCCCCTAAACCTGCAAGACTCGTAATACCAGCGGTAGGAAAAAAGCTGCGTTTTCAGCTACCGCAAAACTCGTAATCTAGGCCTTAATGTAATAAAGAACCATTTTTATTTACATGGTGCTTTTGACTGGCCAACTAAAATTTACCTAATAAATAAATATGGGCACCTGTTATGAAAACGTTTTAAATATGAAGTAATTAAGCCAAGTCTCAATGTTAATATTTAATAATTCAAAGCCAACAAAGATTATTAAAGTGATTATTGCGTAATATATTCCAGTGTCTGGACCAAAAGACTATAAAAGTGCACATTTTCATTTTTACATTGTCACTTGTTATGTTTTTACATAAATTATTTATATTATTCATTCCTTTCCTGTAACTCGGGAAATTCTATTTTGATGTTCTATTTTCCACCAACACAGAAATGATATTTAACTCTGTAAATTACTTTAAATGGACATTTCAAATTGTGCACCAATCATCTGTAGTATTTCCTGTCATGCAGTGAAAAAGAACTTTATTTCATATCTGTCCTGAAGAAAATAAAAATTTTTTGTATTTAGTAATATCTACTTTTTTTCTGTTTACAAGATACATTACAGACCATATAGTTATTTTTATCTGATTAAACCAATAGGGAAAATTGGGAATTTGTGTTTAACCCTTTGAGTGCGATTGACGGCTCTGAGCCGTCACAGAGTTTCTCACTCTGGTGCTAATGACGGCTCAGAGCCGTCATGAGCACTCTCCCACCTTGAGGGAGATCTGGGGGCTCCTAACAGCTTCTAACCCGGTGACGTCGCGTGCAATAACGTGATGACGTCACCGTGCAACTTTATTTATACTTAACAATGTTAAGTATAGGGGGAGGGGGCATGCTGCTTAGAAGCCTGTATCTCAGGCATTTAAGCAGCTACAGACCTTCAAGACCCACTGTTGGAAAGGGAATCGTCTAACCTTTCCAACAGTGTAAGTCTTTGGGGTCTGTAAAAACAATAAAAAAAAGTTAAAAAAAAATGTTTTTTCAAAAATTAAATAAATTAAAAAAACCTTAGAAAATATTAGCACCCGGTTGGGAAAGTGCTTAGCACTCAAAGGGTTAAATAATGATTTTATGCATCACAAGCAGAGAGAAGTGCAATAGTCTTTGAAAATAAGCATTTGACTATGGATTACTTCAGAAAGCTTACTTAAAGGGCACCAAGTACCAACTATGGGCAAGAACTCAAATATAGAAATGTAGCCGCTAAACAAAATAGAACAAATTATGTGTACAGGCTTTATTTGTGGAAACATAATTCACCAGACCTGCATATTTTTAGCAACACTGCATGATTTATGGAGTAAATTTACCATCACTGTAGGTGGACAGGTTCACAAGTAGTGAACCTGTCTGCCTGCAATCGCAAGTTTCGCAAGGCCAAAATGTAACATTGCACAAGAGAATTCTTGTGCAATGCCGCCCCATGTTCCGGCACAACCAATTACCCCAAATGATTGAGTGTTGGGGCGATTGATCTCACCAATTCTGCAGTGGTGAAGAGGGGGGAAAAAAAGTTTTTGCTTCTTAAATAAGTAGATGGAGGTACTAATATGCAAACCTGCTCCACATAGCCAAAAAAGACTTGATAAATGTACCCCTATATGTGTTTATCATCAAAGTCTAGTGGTTCCTTATAGCTGATCAACCAGGTAAAGAACTGCTGGCCTCATCTGCTATAAGTCTAATACATGTGTCATATAGTAACCAATGTATAGCACAGTATTAATGGCTCCAAGAGTAATAAGCCCTAACTGTAGCTTTTCTACTGATATTCTCAACCTGTGAACAAGACCCCAAAACACAATAATCCCTCACTGTAATTTAGCTTCTCTATATGATGTCCCAGTCAGAAAATTGGGCAGGTACAATTTTTTACAATGAGACCACCCACTTCAGCCCCAATTTATTAATTAGATTAACCAATCAGAATTATTAAATTGTCCATACATGTTAGAAAGCATAGACGAATAACCAGGCCTAAGTGATGAAGCAGACTACAAAGTCAGTTAGTTCAACTATAGAATGGTAAAACGAAATTTGCGTTATCTAATATTTATATGTATTTGTTTTAAATTGTGCTAGTTGGGTGATTAGAATTTATGGGGCTGAGATGGAGATGGTGGAGTTTATGTGTGGGGGTGATTAGACTTAAAGGGGGATTACAGGTGGTTAATTAGTATAGGTTTTACAGGTGATGGATGATTTACAGTGTGTGAGGCCAGGCTAGGATTTATGTTCTGATTATGGTTAGGGTAAATAGTAGCCAGGTTACAGTCAGTGGTACTTAAGGTTTGGGGTGCCAGGTCAGCCACCATTAAGGTTTATTGAGATTGGGCTAGGTCACATTTTATTGTAGCTGGCGATTAATAAAGGATCCTATATTTTTGATCATTCGCAACATTTTAAGCTGATATGAGAAAAGGGAACTTTGGGACTAGCAGCATATAACAATAGTTACTGTTTAGTAGTAGAAAGTAATTATTACGTGTAAGCCGTCATTACAGGGCTAGCTATATATTTATATGTGTGTGTCTGGATATAAATCTGTGATTCATTAGTGAATTTGCCCTATGTTTGGGTTCATATTAGACATGTGCGATTCGATTCGGTCCGAATCGAAATTCAGACGAATTTGTCGAATTCGGAGATTCGGATCGATTCGAATTTCCGAATTGCGGTAGTGCCGAATCTACCGAATAAATCCGAATCGATTCGAATTTATTCGGTAGATTCGGATGGCCGTGTATTACACTAGTATTGTACAGTATACTAGTGTAATACACAGCACATCCACTTAACACTTACCGAAATTCCGAATCGATTCGAACCGAATCAAACTTTTCATGAATCCGAAAGAATCCGAATGAATCCGAAACAAATTCATTCGATTTCTTCCGAATTCGAATCGATCCGAACCGAAATTCTAAATTGATCCGAATCGATCCGAACCAAACCAAATTTTTCGAATCTGCACAAGTCTAGTTCATATGTGCTCTAGTGAGTGACACAGTCTGATGTAGTAAACAAAAACCTCCAATGCTGAGGGTGAGGGAAATGTTACATTAGGGTGTAACAGAGACCACCTCCGAAAAAATATAAATATCAAAACTATTGTAAATTTATATTGAATACACATGGCTATCTTTTAAGCTCTTTGTATTACCCTTTTGAAAAAATAAAAAAGTTTTAATGTCTTTGAATTGCTGTTTAAAGGGACATCAAACACAAAAATGATCTTTTGTGATTTAGATAGCACATGCAATTTGAAACAACTTTGAATTTTACCTCCATTATCACATTTACTTCATTCTCTTGGTATCCTTTGTTAAATGAGAAGCACTTTATTACTGGGAGCTAGCTGAACACATCAGGGGAGCCAATAACAAGAGGCATATATGTGAAGCCACCAATCAGCAGCTAGCTCCCAGTTATACACTGATGCTCCTAAGCATACCTTGGTATGATTTTTATTAAAAGATACCAAGAAGACAAAGAAAATAACATAATAACAGTCAATTGGAAAGTTGTTTACAATGACATGCTCTGTGTGAGTCATGAAAGTTTATTTGTGACATTAAGGTACCTTTAATCTACAAAATACGATTTCCTTTATTATATCAAACAACTCCATAGTCAAATCAAGCATTAAAGGGACACTAAACCCACATTTTCTTTCATGATTCAGATAGAGCATGCAATTTTAAGTAACTTTCTAATTTACTCCTTTTATCAATTTTTCTTCGTTCTCTTGCTATCTTTATTTTAAAAGCAGGAATGTAAAGCGTAGGAGCCAGCCCATTTTTGTTTCAGAACCTGGTTTATGCTTGCTTGTTGGTGGATAAATGTAGCCACCAATAAGCAAGCGCTATCCAAGGTGCTGAACCTAAAATGGGCTGGCTCCTAAGCTTTACATTCCTGGGTTTAGTATCCCTTTAATAAACAGACATTGAAATAAAGAAAAAAAAATGCTATCATGCATATGAATAAATATTAATAGTTTTTTTGCACTAGGTTTTGATAAAGATGTTAAAAAAATACTTTAGAAACTAACAGAACATACATGGTTTGAATTACTCACAAGGGACTGATTACTGACTAATAAGGACAACACTTGCAGATACTTTAATTTCCCTTTCAATTAAAGACAACAAAATAATCTTACCTATGTGAACATGGGCTGAGAATTGGTAAATCCCAGGTATTGTTGCTGTGAAACGGCCTGTTGCTAAGTTCAACCCAGAGCCCCGCAGGAAAGAGCCCTTAGCTGTTGGCTGAAATATAAATATAAATTTAATGTGTGTTTGAATATAAAACAGATCAAACTGAGTTATTGCTGACCAGAGCATCACAAAGCTCAGCTGAGAAAGTCACACAAAATAAGATCTAAGAGTAAATTGTTTTTATCATTTTAGGTGTTAGTTGTTACATTCTATAACGCTGTATCACATTAACTGACTTATTGGGAGTCACAATGATATGTGAAGTAAATGGGGTACCAAATTTATCTGCCAATATATTGAAATGACATAATGACTGACTAAGTGCAGTGCAGGAAGCAATTAGAAGTATATTTTGTTTGTGCATATTTTAAATTAAACTTACCCTGTTTTGCAGTCTTCAGATGGCCCACACTAAATAGTTTTTATAAATAGGCTTCAAGAACAATAGCCAATCATAGGTCAGAGTTTCCAAACCTTTATTGTTAAGGGTTGTGTGCTTTTGAGTGCTTTTTGCTTCAGGGGAAAGAGAACCCGTGCAAGCTCTACCATAAAGCAATGAGCATCAAGGAGCACGTTGCTATTGACAATATTGGCTTGGAAACTCTGGCCTTTGATTCACCATTGTGTCCAAAGAAATGTGTCACATCTGGGGGCTGAAGGTTGTAAAAACAGAGAGGTTTTTATTTAAGATGGACATCTACAAAACATGCATAAAATGTTTCCCTATACGGCTGTTCTCATACAGACATAATGACATTGAAGAGCTGTATTAAAGTTAAAAGGACAGTAAAGACCATGAGATTTTTTATATTAAAGGCTAGATTAAAAGTGGAGTGCTAAATATCACCCTCTATTTTGAGGGCATTTAGGCTAGATATGTGCATGGCGAAAAAATTTGGTTCGGATCGATTCAGATTTTTTCGAATTTCAGTTCGGATCAATTCGAATTCGGAAAAATTCGAATCAATTCAGTTCGGATTCGTTTCGGATTCGAATCAATTCGGCTGGATTTGGTTCGATTCGGTTCGGAAATTTAGGTAAGTGTTAGGTGGGATTAGACCAGTGTTAATTTTGACTGCAAATTTCGATTTAGTCTTAGTTTTAGTCTTTTGACTAAAATGCCATTTTAGTTTTAGTCGTATTTTAGTCATCTGAATTGTTTCAGTTTTAGTCGACTGAATCTCCAGTAGATTTTAGTCGATTAAAATCTAAGGGGTTTAGTTAAAGTGTAATGCTTTAAGCATTTCTCTATAATTTGCAAACTGATTATATACTCCAGAAGTAAACATAACACCTGTTATTATTTATGGTATTAAGGTTTAAACATGCAATACAGACACAGATTTAGCCGTTGTGATATATAACATCTTTATTAAACTTAAAATTAAATAAAACCAAGTTTCATAAACAAACAAAATTGCAACTTTAAAATTTTAAAAAAACAACATTGTAAACTGTATTAGCTGAATTGCACATATTACCCAATGTATAAACTTTAACAGTTCTCTGTTAATAATTAAAACAAGTATCACGTAACTCAACAAAAAATGTATGCAGCTAGCACAGGCACAGCATAACTTAAACCCATACTCGTGGGTTATGCTTATTTCTATAGGAAGAATCAATTGATTGATTGAAAAATTTTCGGCAACGATATTAGCACTGCTCTAGAACTTCCAAACTCATTATATTTTCCTGGAGTAAAGGTTTATTAACCTGTTTTTGAACATGCAATACAGATTTAACAGATTTAACTGTTGTGGTATATAACATGTCTTTATCTGAAAAATTAATAAAATTAAGTTTCGTAAATTTGACAAGCAGTAATTAAATATGGATTGATTATAACACCTTGCATAAAGCACATTTTGATTTAGTTTTAGTCATAGTCTTTTGACTAAAATGTAATTTTGATTTAGTTTTAGTCATAGTCTTTTGACTAAAATGCCATTTTAGTTTTAGTCGTAATTTAGTCATCAGAATTTCTTTAGTTTTATACTCATTTTAGTCTAGTTTTAGTCAACGAAATTAACACTGGATTAGACTAGTATTATATACTGTATATTAGGTGTAACCCATAGCAGAGTGATATAACCTAATATACTGTACAATACTAGTGTAATCCATGGCCATCCGAATCTACCGAATAAATCCAAACTAATTCGGATTTATTCGGTAGATTCGGCACTATTTTAATTCGGAAATTCGGATCGTTCTGAATCCCGAATTTTACGAATTCGCCGAATTTCCGAATCAATCCGAAATGAATCGCACATGTCTAATTTAGGCCACTTTTAGAAAATTATCCAGAGATCTAATCTCTGGTTAATTTTTGGAGAGCTAATTGCTATCGCAAGCTTGCGGGCGCAGGATAATTTAGCGCTCAACTTGTAACATAGCCCTAAATGTATATGCGTAATGAAACAACTTTGCAATATTCTTTCATTATTTATTTTTCTCACCGTCTGGAAATTCTGAAGTTCGACCAATGTCTTCTTATCTACAACCACTGGTCCCTTCAGCCTGCAGTGAAAAGCCTCATCTACCCGTCTGTATGGAGACAGGTCCTCAACAGGAAGAACTATTGGTGTGATTTCACTAGTGTGTTCTGGAATGTCCCCCGACATTAGACGCCGCTCTGTGGCCTCTACAGGAAAACAACATTACTCATTTTTGCATGGATAATTATTATAATTTGCTTTTTTTATTTATTATTTTCCAAAGAGCTTTATTTAAATGATTTTTTTTTTACTCCTTCACAAGCTGCCAATAACACACACAAATCAGTTATTTGATATAATCACTAAAATATCTGTAAAATAACAAGGAAACAGTTAATAGTTCTATTTGTATGGCTTTATTGGATAGCTGGTTGAAATAGTGGACTGGACTGTCCACTTGAATACTGGACACTAGGGATGGACGAATGTTTCTCTACATTCAAAAAATGAAACAAATTTTAACACATTTTTGTTTTTTCGTTTCAAATTTCGAAAATTTATACACACCTAATACACATTCATAAAAGAGAAAGTATAGTATGTGTGTGTGTGTATATATATATATATATATATATATATATATATATATATATATATATATATATTATTCAATTAACAATTCTTAACTTCCTTTATACCTTCACTATGGGGCATGGTTGTATGTAGGGTTGTGTGTGTGCATGAGATATTATGTGTGCTTAAAGGCAATATGCACAAAATAACATGAAGGTACTTTATAAACAATGATGGTAAATGATAAAATAACTTACATGTTTGTTAAATGTGAAAGACAAAGATGCAGATGCCTAAGACCATGAACAATAGGTTGACGATATATCCATTACACTTTTTCAAAAAGCAATAGACATAGAGCTGTATTTCATTTTATGATGTTGTTATGATCACTATGGCAAACATTACAAAACGTTTTGGATTTTTAACTTACCCTTAATCATCTGTTTGAACTCATGCAGCAAAACTTCATGTGTAACCTCCGCTCCTGGCATTCCGGGAGGTCCAGGTGGTCCCTGAGGGCCGGGTGGGCCTGGTGGGCCAGATGGACCACGCTGAGGAATCAGTAGAAAAACAACATATAAATAAGAAATTGCTGCTGGATAAATGTTTTGAAAATAGTAACCTCAGTAAGAGCTAAGACAAAACAGTGGCAAGATGACTTAACAACTGTAATAAAATATATTAGAGATCTGGAATCAATAGCGATCACATAAATATTGCAATCATCAAGGTAAGTTTTAAACATCTAACCTTTCAGAAAGTATTAAAATGTTTAGAAACATTAGCTGCTAATTTCAGGCGTGTGAGACCCCTTAGCTCATGGCATAATTTATAAACAAAAAACACCCACTGAACAATCAAAAGTTCACTTGGAACCTTCATTATTTTTTAGCAGTAGTAGTAATTTGTCATTTTATTTAAAGGTCTCATCTACCTATTTCTAACAAGAGTGAATAGCACATGACCCCATTGATATTGTCAGTAAAACACCTAAGGACGTCATCATCAATACTGTATAATTTAGTTGACTTGTTTTCCTTTTGCATTGACTTGGTATATTTTCTTTTTCTTAGATAAAGTTCAATTAAAATCCCAACAAACCCTATTTCTGGGTTGCAGCTTGACAGCAAGCACTTTCCTCAATTAATATTGACTAGTTAAAGGGACATGAAACCCAAATGTTTTCTTTCATGATTCAGATAGAGAATACAATTTTAAACAACTTTCAAATTAACTTCTATTATCTTCTAATTTGTTTAATTCTCTTAGTATCATTTGTTGAAGTAGCAGCAATCCACTAATAGTTTCTAATTGAACTCATGGGTGAGCCAATCACAATTGATATATATATGGAGCTACCATTCAACTGCTAGAACCTAGGTTCTCTGCTGCTCTTGACCTTTCCTAGATAAAGCTTTCAGCAAAGGATAACAAGAGAAGGAAGCAAATTAAATAAAAGAAGTAAATTGGAAAGTTGTTTAAAATTGAATTCTCTATCTGAATAATGAAAGAAAATGTTTGGGTTTCATGTCCCTTTAAGCTAATAACCAAAAATTAGAAAAACAGATGGGAACTACAGAGTAGACCAAGAGAAAAGTTCAGAATCAAGACCCTGCAACTCCTGGCTAAAAAAGGATGAACAGGTATTATGGCAGAACATTGTTTCCTAGTTTGTCTTTTCTTTTTAAGGACAATACATTGTTTCCTAGTTTGTCTTTTCTTTTTAAGGACAATATTTTTGTTTTTGGGGGGAATCAGTGTTAAGAGGAGTATGTCAGTAGATGTTTTTTTAGTATTGCACAGTCACAATATCTGACCTCCAGATGCTTTAGTCTTTCGCTTTCAATATGCAATACCAGTACTAACATAGGAGCGCTATTCAGGACCATCTTTAACACAGGGCAAAAGGGGCAGCTGCCCTGGGCCCAGTCTCTGTTGAGGGGCCCAAGAGTCCTAAAAAAAAAAAAAAAAAATCTTTTTTTTTTTTTTTTTTATGGTTCATACCAGACTGCTGATGTGACATGGGGAACACACACATTCAGTCCTAATACTGTCACAGTCAAAAGTACTCTGCCAGACCGTGCCGGTGTCATGTGACATGCCAAGCTAGTGCCATGTGCTGTTTTAGATGTGCACTGTGCAGCACTGAATGCAAAGCCCTAACTCGGCATCCAGCCATTTCCCACTGCATCAGAAAAGGTCCTACTGGGGTTACCACTGTTACCAGGTAACTGCTCTGGTGGTGGGGATTGTTTCTGGGTAGGGCTGACTGTAGGCGCATGCAGCAGAAAGCTGGAGCGGCAGGCACATGAGGATTTGAGCATCTGTGCAGCTGCATACACTGCTCTCTTCAGTCTTGAGGCTGTGTGACTCATCTCACACTGTATCCATGCAGCCTTGGACAGACAGCATCCAGTCTACTGGTCCCCTTAGCCCTGCTCTTTCTGCTGTGGCCCTAAGATCAACTAACTGAAGTTTGTTAGGGGAATAGTGCTTTGTAGAAAGGTGTCAGTGGTAAGAATAAGTGAGTGCACACACGCCCCTCCCCATGCAGCATTGTCTAGTTCAGGGTGAGAGGGAACTTGTTCCTAGCAAAGAAGCGACATGTGCTGGTGTGGCTGATGTATAGTGTCATGCTGATACTTCACACATTAATGAAAGGTTTATTTTTATAGTTTTTATTTTCTCTCTGTCTCAGATTTTACAGCTTCCCATAGTAGTTCTGCTGTTCCAGTCAGTAAACTTATATTTGTCTGCACCTCCATGCTTCCTCCTTTACCTTGCTTTGCTCCTGTTGGCTGCCCTAAATCTCTTTAATTAGCTAACCTCACACCAGAATCACATTCAAAAGAATATTAAATGAATCCACAGTGGAAGAATGTATGTATTTATTTACTTATTAGTACTGCTTAGGTCCAGTTTCACATATTGCATTTTTTTTTTTTTAAATGATTAGCCCAGCAGTGGATGATCCACCGCTGGGCTAATAGCAATAAAAAAAATTGATTTAGTTGTTTTTTGGGATGTTGGGGTGGAGAGCAAAATTGCATGGGGTGGGGCCCAAGAAAATTTTTGCCCAGGGTCCAATCAATATTAAAGACGGCCCTGGCGCTATTGCTTTACCTTGAGCGCCATTAGTGCTCAAGAGCGATAATAATGTATCGCACCACTTGTAATCCAGGCGATAGAGCGCTGCCACCATGAGGTTGCCATAGAACAAATAAAAAGTACTAGATGTTACTATTGGGAGTTGTCTCAAATTTGCAGTCAGCTAATTAACATAATTTTGATTGTTTTCAAACCTCAAAGTGTTTGACAAAGGAGCAATGTTAAATATAAATATTGATCAAATATTATCTAAAACATAAGTTTAGTTATATTCACAACAGCCTGTCATAAGGACTTGGCAGCATATGCTACATGGGTCATTGCTGCCAGTTCATCCCTTAAGATTCTAGAGGAACCGCTAGATACTCATAATAATAATCTTTTTCTGTTAATGCTGTTTTTTTAACGTTATGTTACCTAGCCCTTCTATGAAGTACATAAAAAAGAAATAATAGAAAAAAAAAATGTTTCCAATAGTTTAGCACTTTGTACCTTTTAATTTAGCACATGTAATTATGGGATAGTGAAATGATTAGACTAGTTAAAGTATATACAAATTAAAATAAAATAATGAAATGTGAAACAGGAATGAGCGACATTTAGCCAATGTTTTCATTGAAGTATAGAGTAGGAAATTTATAATATCTGTAATTTATAGGGTATCAGTGAGAGCATAGGAAGTGCGTATTTACCTGTTGCACAGGAAGTGTGAATTTACCCGTCACACAGGAAGAGCGCATTTACCTTTTGTTATCAACCAAATTATATGTTTAAATTGCATTTTGAGTCATTCCAGTATTTTGGTTCATTTGACAAATTATTAAAATAATTAGTGATACAATTGGATTGCAGTTATACCTAAGTTGAATTATTTAATTTAAGAAAAGGAGAAAATATTTTTAAACATGTTCATTTACATCATATTCTGTATAAACAGGAAACAGTCACCACTACCAATATCATATATCATAGATCATTCACTTTGTTCCGAATTGTGCATTAGTAAAAGACAACATTAACTTAATGTGTTGATGAGTAGGGATGGGCGAATGTGTTTATATCAGAATTTGAATGTTAAAACGAAAGTTATTGTAGAAATTGGATTTACATAATCAAATGTTGACAAGAACGAAAATTTTATAATTGAATGCTATTTACAGTTTTCGAATGTCACTTTCGAATTTGAATGTTTATAATTAGATCGAATTTCCACAATCGAAATTTCGAATGTAACATTTGATTTAACAAATACTATTCAGAAGTTCAATAGTTCATGTGGTAGGGAATTTATTAAATTGATACATAATAGATACCAATATATCAATTCTAATTTTTCAAATTCGAATATTGCATAATTCAAATATTACATTTAAATAAAGCATTACAAATACTATAACAAATATATAAATTCAAATTTTTCATTGCATAATTCGAATACATTAAACAAATTTTAGATTGTTGTACAAACATTCAAAATGAACGAACAAGCGAATGTGTTAAAATGTGTTAAAATTCGTTTCATTTTTCAAATGTTGCAAAACATTCGCCCATCCCTATTGATGAGGTGTTTTTATTTACATATCGACTTATTTAAATTATAAATACTAATATATAATGCAACTTACTAATTTCTTGTCTTTCCCTTTACATTTCTTTTTGGAATTTGCACTTTCTTCCGTTCGCTTAATAAACTTCAACCAGGTTATGTGAGGATCTGTCATTTCAGGATCTGGTTCCTCAGAAAACTGCATTGAAAAAAGTAAAGTAAAATTAATTATGTTACACGTCATTACATATTATAGATGCTTAATACTTTATCGCTATAACTAAGATATAAGTTAAAGGGGCAGTAAACTTACAAGCTAATGTTATATAATTTTGCACATAATGCAGAATTATATAACATTAGCTTAGTGGCAGATTTATACATTAAAGTATTGAAGAGGATTTTTATTTAATTTTATTTTTCCAGAACGCCGCTCCTTGCTCTAATGAGCGGGTCTGGTTTTTCCTCAGAGCATCACAGCAACACTGTCTAGTCACAACGTGTCCGGTCGCGCCATTAAACTGAATGTAGCTCACTCCCACTCTGGTCTAGTAGCAGGAGCGAGCTATTATTCAGTTTAATGGCGCAACCAGGCACGCTGTGACTAGACAGTGTTGCTGTGATACGTGGAGGAAAAACCAGACCTGCTCAGTAGAGCAAGGAGTGGCGTTCTGGAAATTTAAATTTTTAAATAAAAATCCTCTGCAATACTTTAATGTATAAATCTGCTGCCAAGCTAATGTTATATAATTCTGCACTATGTGCAGAATTATATAACATTAGTTTGTAAGTTTACTGCCCCTTTAAGGAATACATTTTCTGGATATAAAATTATGCAAAACCACCTGTAACCTAATTGTTCTATTGTATATGCAGTCTAAAAGTAGAAAATCCATATCATATGTATTTTTTGGTAATGTATTTAATTAAAATACTTTTAATTTTGCTGTTGTTAAGAAAGCAAAAATGATAATTTTGAGCAGAAACCAAAAAGTTTGGATCTCGTTCAGTATCTGAAAAAAATCCCCCCATCCCATTTATAAGAATAATCAGTTAATACTGTCATTAATAAATGCATTGCCTATGTGAACAATATTGTTTTCACTGGGCCATATGCCAAATTGAAATCTGACAATCTTCAAAATATTCTTATCCAATAATTATTCCTAAATCAAAAGCACCCTTATATACAAGCAGTTAAACAAAGCACTTGATGCAATACTTTGGGCTGTAGTTGTATCTAAAGTTACTAATAGCTGTATGGATGGGAGAATGTTTTGCAATATTCAAAAAAATGAAACAAATTTAATACATTATTTTAGAATGTTTGTACAACATTCTAACATTTGTTTAATGTAATAGTATTTCTAATGCTTGTAATATTCAATTCTAATTTTTCTAATAATTAGATTTGAATTATGCAATATTCAAATTCAAAAAAATTGAATATATATATTTGTATTAGTATTAGTATCCAATGCTCTCTTTAAATGTAATATTCACATTATGCAATATTCGAAATACAGGTAGCCCTCAGTTTACGCCGGGGTTAGGTTCCAGGAGGAATAGTTGTAAATCGAAACCGTTGTAAATTGAAACCCAGTTTATAATGTAAGTCAATGGGAAGTGAGGGAGTTAGGTTCCAGGCCCCTCTCAAAATTGTCATAAGTAACATCTAATACATTATTTTTAAAGCTTTGAAATGAAGGCTTTAAATGCTAAACAGCATTATAACCCTAATATAATAGATTGTATCATCATCAAATTAAGTTTAATGAACAAAAACATTTGCTAAACATCACCTAATAAAATAATCACACAACAGACTGCATCATCATCAAACTAAGTTTAATGAACAAAAACGTTTTTTTTTTACTTGCATTTTTCTGCATTCAGTTCTCTGCATTGTTAGCATGTTAGATAATATTGGGTCTGCACCTATTCTATGCATTTCAATCTGCAGTGATTAGTTAGGCACCCTCACCTCAAGCAGCTGGACAGGAAGATAATAGGGAAGTGCCTGCTAAATTTTGCTCAATAGATCTGGTCTGATCTGTGTACACAGATCAATTTAAGGCTGTTAAGTTGCATAACTTTGCTGCAAAACAAGCGGACAGCTCCACCTACTGGCTATTTTAATTAGTGCATTGCTTTCCAAAAGCTTTTCAATAGCAGTCACATGACTGAAAAAAAAGGTTGTTATTCTGAAACAGCGCAAATTGAACCGGCGTAAACCGAGGGCCACCTGTACAAACATTCAAATTGATATATTTGTGTATATTATGTATCAATTAACTAAATTCCCTACCACATGAACTATTAAACTTCTGAGTAGTATTTATTAAATAGAATGTTACAATCAAAATTTTGAATGTGAATATTCAAATTAATTATGAACAAAACCAAAAGTAACATTCAATTTTAATGGATAATGGATTTTAATTTTTAGCAACATTGGATTGTCCAAAACGAATGTCCAAAGGACTATTCATTCTACCAAACGAATTACAAATTTTAGCACATTTGCCAATCCCTAAATAGCAGCACGTATGCCACACAATATTTTTTTTTTCTAACTATGCCAACCCTACTGTATCAAGTAATATATTTAATCCATAATAAGGGCTATGCAAAGTAGTTGTCAAGGATTTTCTTTAGGTATAATACTCAATACCATTTCAATCCATTAGTTTATTTCATGGTTTTCGTATTTATTTTTTACCTGCAAAACCCAACACACTCTTTACTCTAAAAATCTTACCAATGGTATTCCACTCCATCATAAAAATGAGAATACCATCTGATTTTTAAAGTTATCTAAGTATTGACCAAATAATAATATATATAATTTTTATATATATTTACATTTATATTATATTTATATTATATATTTATATAATGATAAATACCCATTTTTTTCTGCTTCAAATGGCATATCTTGTTTTTCATGTTCATGTGTTAATAAGTTGTTTTTAACAATTTTAACGTTATGCTTAAACCACATTTTTAAAATATAAAAGCATATAAAGTCTTAATTTGAACACAATTAAAACACTATCAATAAAATACAGTGTTAAAATTAAGCAAAACCATATGAAGTTGATAATTGTAAATATAATTAATTTATATTGAGCTAGATTACGAGTAGAGCGCTAACAGTTAAGTGTAAGCGAAAGTAGGTTTATCGATCGTATTACAAGTTGAAAATAAACGCGATAGTTTGAGCGCAATTGAAGTTAATGCGTGTCGGGTTAGCGCGACTTAAGAGCTCTGTTAACTGTTTCACGAAACAAAAAAGTGTCACAAATCAAATCAAAAATACATGTAAAAGTACAGTTACACTCATAATAACAATATCTAATAAAAATTATTAAAACAAAATATTGCACAGAAAAGTTATAAGGGCTTAAAAATATGAGGTCTCAGGTGTTAGGGAAAAAAGGCAGGCAAAGGGCTTTAAAAGGACATGAAACCCAAATTTTTTTTTCATGATTCAGATAGAACATGTAATTTTAAACAACTTTCTAATTTACTTCTATTATCTAATTTTCTTAATTCTCTTGATATTCTTTGCCGAAAAGCATATCTAGATAGGCTCAGTAGATGCTGATTGGTGGCTACACATAGATGCCTTGTATGATTGGCTGACAAGTGTGCATTGCTATTTCTTCAACAAAGGATATCTAAAGAATGAAGCAAATTAGATAATAGAAGTAAATTGGAATGTTGTTTAAAATTATATTCTCTATCTGAATCATGAACGAAAATGTTTGGGTTTAATGTCCCTTTAACATAGAGATACATACATATACATGTCTAAGGATGGATATGTTTATATGTGTGTACATATGTATTTACAGACATATATACACATATAAACACATAAATACATATGTACATATATATATATATATATATATATATATATATATATATATATATATATATATATATATATATATATATATGTACATTGGAGCCCTTTGTAGTTAAGTAGCTAAAACATGAAAAAACATATTTATTTAATATTCATGTTTAATAAAGTGTTATACTGTGTATTTACTGTAAATATTTCCCATTCCAATGTTCTGAACATAGAGGAATATGTTCTATGTATTTTAAAATAATAGCAAAATACCATCAGATATGTGTAGACATATGTATTTATGAATAAATGTGAAGAACATTGGAATGTGAAATATTCATATTTTCATGTCGGGTTAGCGCATCTTAACAGGTTCGCGCACGAGTAGGGTGTTGTTGGGTTGTTGTTTTTCTCCATTGACCTCTATGGGGGAATAAGTTATTCTTGAAGGAAACTTATCATTACACCACAAAAGATTGGGGAATCTTTATATAATTTGTACATTACAATTTGACGCAGAGATTAGAGGGACGTTAAACTCAAAATTAGAATTTAATGCATACTGGGAGTTGGCTGTAAACATATGTCGAGCCAAAAAGAAGAGGTATACGTGTGCATTGCTGCCACTGAGCCTACTCTTCAACAAAGGATACAAAGAACAAAGCAAATTTGATAATATAAGTCAATTATATTTAGTCAATTTTAAATTGCATGCTCTATCTTAATCAATAAAACATATATATAGATATGTATTGGAGAGGAACCATCTTTATTGATATGTCTAAAAAAACTCTTTATATTAGTGTCCCTATACTGAGAAAATAGTATGGAATGATAAGGGGTCCTGGCTACATTGCTGGATGATAGTTTATATACATCAAACCTTACTAAAGGGTCTTATAAAGATATTTTATTCTTTATAAAAACACAGTAGATTTATTCTTAAAGGGACAGTCAACACCAAAATATTTGTGTTTTAAAAAGATAGATAACGCCTTTATTACCCATTCCCCAGCTATGCACAACCAACATTGTTATATTTATATACTTTATAACATTTAACCTCTAAATGTCTGCCTGTTTCTAAGCCACTACAGACAGCCTCTTATCACATGCTTTTTTATTAGCTTTTCACAACAAGAGACTGCTAGTTAATGTGTGCTATATAGATAACATTGTGCCCTCTCCCATGGAGTTTTAGCTGATACTTCAGAAATTGGCTAAAATGCAACTCAATAGAGAATGAAAGTCATGTGATCAGGGAGCTGTCAGATGAGGCTTAGATACAACGTAATTACAGAGGTAAAGATTATATTTCTATAACAGTGTTGGTTATGCAAAACTGGGGAAAGTGTAATAAAGGGATTATCTATTTTTTTTAAACAATAACAATTTTGGAGTTGACTGTCCCTTTAATACCCATAATTAGGGTGACCATATTGCCGCTTTAAAAAGGGACACATATGAAAAATACATAGGTCGGGGCTGTTTTTAAGGCTGTTTAAAGAAATGTTTTGTATAATAACCCTGACCTATGTATTTTTCATATGTGTTCCTTTTTAAAGCGGCAATATGGTCACCCTACCCATAATGCAAATCACTCCATAAACACAAGCAATACAATTAGTCTGATTATTGCTAAAATGAAACACTAAAAGGAAAAACAGAAAAATTCAAATCTAAACTCAATGAAAACAATTTCCATGTAGTGATTGACAGACAAACAACACTAATTAGGGCATAGCAAAGAAAGAAAGGATTTATGCTCAAAACTATCAGCAAATGTAATGTTTTTTTCAGTACCTGTGAACAACTAATTGTTCTCTAAACAAGAGCAAGCTAATCCTAACAAACATCGGGGATTAAAACAAAGCAGTGATCAAAGTAAAATGCACGTGCAAATTAAGATTTTTTCCTTGTTTGGTACTTTCTGTTTCTACCTCCTCATATACTTTTAAGTTTGCAATTTTTGGAATATAATGAAGGAGTCGTTTTTAACATAATTTCTTGCCTAGACCTTTGTGTCAATCCAGTGTGCAAAGGTTTTTGTATTGCTTTCAGGTTAAAGGGACAGTCTAGTCAAAATTAAACTTTAATGATTCAGATAGGGTATGTCATTTAAAACAATTCTCCAATGTACTTTTATCATAAAATTTACTTTGTTTTCCTGGTAGTCTTAGTTGAAAGCTAAGGTAGGCTCAAAATAGGGTCTAACGCTCACTTTTCAGCCGCGACTTTTCCATACCGCAGATCCCCTTACGTCAATTGCGTATCCTATCTTTTCAATGGGATTTTTCTAACTCCGGTATTTAGAGTCATTTCTGAAGTGAGCGTTAGACATCTAACGACAAAACTCCAGCCGCAGGAAAAAAGTCAGTAATTAAGAGCTTTCTGGGCTAACGCCGGTTTATAAAGCTCTTAACTACTGTGCTCTAAAGTACACTAACACCCATAAACTACCTATGTACCCCTAAACCGAGGTCCCCCCACATCGCCGACACTCCAATAAATTTTTTTAACCCCTAATCTGCCGACCGCCACCTACGTTATCCTTATGTACCCCTAATCTGCTCCCCCTAACACCGCCGACCCCTGTATTATATTTATTAACCCCTAATCTGCCCCCCTCAACGTCGCCTCCATCTGCCTACACTTATTAACCCCTAATCTGCCGACTGCAAAGCACCGCCACCTACGTTATCCTTATGTACCCCTAATCTGCTGCCCCTAACACCGCCGACCCCTATATTATATTTATTAACCCCTAATCTGCCCCCCTCAACGTCGCATCCACCTGCCTACACTTATTAACCCCTAATCTGCCGAGCGGACCTGAGCGCTACTATAATAAAGTTATTAACCCCTAATCCGCCTCACTAACCCTATAATAAATAGTATTAACCCCTAATCTGCCCTCCCTAACATCGCCGACACCTAACTTCAATTATTAACCCCTAATCTGCCGACTGGAGCTCACCGCTACTCTAATAAATGTATTAACCCCTAAAGCTAAGTCTAACCCTAACACTAACACCCCCCTAAGTTAAATATAATTTACATCTAACGAAATTAATTAACTCTTATTAAATAAATTATTCCTATTTAAAACTAAATACTTACCTGTAAAATAAATCCTAATATAGCTACAATATAAATTATAATTATATTATAGCTATTTTAGGATTTATATTTATTTTACAGGTAACTTTGTATTTATTTTAACCAGGTACAATAGCTATTAAATAGTTAAGAACTATTTAATAGCTAAAATAGTTAAAATAATTACAAAATTACCTGTAAAATAAATACTAACCTAAGTTACAATTAAACCTAATACTACACTATCAATAAATTAATTAAATAAACTACCTACAATTACCTACAATTAACCTAACACTACACTATCAATAAATTAATTAAATACAATTCAATAAGCTAGCTAAAGTACAAAAAATAAAAAAGAACTAAGTTACAAAAAATAAAAAAATATTTACAAACATAAGAAAAATATTACAACAATTTTAAACTAATTACACCTACTCTAAGCCCCCTAATAAAATAACAAAGCCCCCCAAAATAAAAAAAATGCCCTACCCTATTCTAAATTACCAAAGTTCAAAGCTCTTTAACCTTACCAGCCCTGAACAGGGCCCTTTGCGGGGCATGCCCCAAGAAGTTCAGCTCTTTTGCCTGTAAAAAAAAACATACAATACCCCCCCAACATTACAACCCACCACCCACATACCCCTAATCTAACCCAAACCTCCCTTAAATAAACCTAACACTAAGCCCCTGAAGATCTTCCTACCTTATCTTCACCCTGCCAGGTTCACCGATCCGTCCTGAAGAGCTCCTCCGATGTCCTGATCCAAGCCCAAGCGGGGGGCTGAAGAGGTCCATGATCCGGCTGAAGTCTTCATCCAAGCGGGAGCTGAAGAGGTCCATGATCCGGATGAAGTCTTCATCCAAGCGGGAGCTGAAGAGGTCCATGATCCGGATGAAGTCTTCTATCAACTGCATCTTCAATCTTCTTTCTTCCGGATCCATCTTGCAGACCTCTGACACGGAACATCCTCTTCTCCCGACGCCTACTAGCCGAATGACGGTTCCTTTAAGGGACGTCATCCAAGATGGCGTCCCTCGAATTCCAATTGGCTGATAGGATTCTATCAGCCAATCGGAATTAAGGTAGGAATATTCTGATTGGCTGATGGAATCAGCCAATCAGATTGAGCTCGCATTCTATTGGCTGATCGGAACAGCCAATAGAATGCGAGCTCAATCTGATTGGCTGATTGGATCAGCCAATCGGATTGAACTTGATTCTGATTGGCTGATTCCATCAGCCAATCAGAATATTCCTACCTTAATTCCGATTGGCTGATAGAATCCTATCAGCCAATCGGAATTTGAGGGACGCCATCTTGGATGACGTCCCTTAAAGGAACCGTCATTCGGCTAGTAGGCGTCGGGAGAAGAGGATGTTCCGCGTCGGAGGTCTGCAAGATGGATCCGGAAGAAAGAAGATTGAAGATGCAGTTGATAGAAGACTTCATCTGGATCATGGACCTCTTCAGCTCCCGCTTGGATGAAGACTTCATCCGGATCATGGACCTCTTCAGCTCCCGCTTGGATGAAGACTTCAGCCGGATCATGGACCTCTTCAGCCCCCCGCTTGGGCTTGGATCAGGACATCGGAGGAGCTCTTCAGGACGTATCGGTGAACCTGGCAGGGTGAAGATAAGGTAGGAAGATCTTCAGGGGCTTAGTGTTAGGTTTATTTAAGGGAGGTTTGGGTTAGATTAGGGGTATGTGGGTGGTGGGTTGTAATGTTGGGGGGGGGTATTGTATGTTTTTTTTTACAGGCAAAAGAGCTGAACTTCTTGGGGCATGCCCCGCAAAGGGCCCTGTTCAGGGCTGGTAAGGTTAAAGAGCTTTGAACTTTGGTAATTTAGAATAGGGTAGGGCATTTTTTTATTTTGGGGGGCTTTGTTATTTTATTAGGGGGCTTAGAGTAGGTGTAATTAGTTTAAAATTGTTGTAATATTTTTCTTATGTTTGTAAATATTTTTTTATTTTTTGTAACTTAGTTCTTTTTTATTTTTTGTACTTTAGCTAGCTTATTGAATTGTATTTAATTAATTTATTGATAGTGTAGTGTTAGGTTAATTGTAGGTAATTGTAGGTAGTTTATTTAATTAATTTATTGATAGTGTAGTGTTAGGTTTAATTGTAACTTAGGTTAGTATTTATTTTACAGGTAATTTTGTAATTATTTTAACTATTTTAGCTATTAAATAGTTCTTAACTATTTAATAGCTATTGTACCTGGTTAAAATAAATACAAAGTTACCTGTAAAATAAATATAAATCCTAAAATAGCTATAATATAATTATAATTTATATTGTAGCTATATTAGGATTTATTTTACAGGTAAGTATTTAGTTTTAAATAGGAATAATTTATTTAATAAGAGTTAATTAATTTCGTTAGATGTAAATTATATTTAACTTAGGGGGGTGTTAGTGTTAGGGTTAGACTTAGCTTTAGGGGTTAATACATTTATTAGAGTAGCGGTGAGCTCCAGTCAGCAGATTAGGGGTTAATAATTGAAGTTAGGTGTCGGCGATGTTAGGGAGGGCAGATTAGGGGTTAATACTATTTATTATAGGGTTAGTGAGGCGGATTAGGGGTTAATAACTTTATTATAGTAGCGCTCAGGTCCGCTCGGCAGATTAGGGGTTAATAAGTGTAGGCAGGTGGAGGCGACGTTGTGGGGGGCAGATTAGGGGTTAATAAATATAATATAGGGGTCGGCGATGTTAGGGAAGCAGATTAGGGGTACATAGGGATAATGTAAGTAGCGGCGTTTTACGGAGCAGCAGATTAGGGGTTAATAATAATATGCAGGGGTCAGCGATAGCGGGGGCGGCAGATTAGGGGTTAATAAGTGTAAGGTTAGGGGTGTTTAGACTCGGGGTACATGTTAGAGTGCTAAGTGCAGACGTAGGAAGGGTTACCGTATAGCAAACAATGGGGCTGCGTTAGGAGCTGAACGCGGCTTTTTTGCAGGTTTTTTTCAGCTCAAACAGCCCCATTGTTTTCTATGGGAGAATCGTGCACGAGCACGTTTTTGAGGCTGGCCGCTTGCGTAAGCAACTCTGGTATCGAGAGTTGAAGCTGCGTTAAATATGCTCTACGCTCCTTTTTTGGAGCCTAACGCAGCCATTCTGTGGACTCTCAATACCAGAGTTATTTTTATGGTGCGGCCAGAAAAAAGCCGGCGTTAGTTTTTCGGGTCGTTACCGACAAAACTCCAAATCTAGCGGTAAGTGATTACTCCCGTGGATTTATTTATGAGTCAGCACTGATTGGCTAAAAGAACTGAAACAAGGGGGCCGTCTGCAGAGGCTTAGATACAAGGTAATCACAGAGGTAAAACATATATTAATATAACTGCTGGTTATGCAAAACTGGGGAATGGGTAATAAAGGGATTATCTATCTTTTTAAACAATACAAATTCTGGAGTAGACTGTCCCTTTAAAAACAACCAATAAAAAAATAAATCACTTTACTAATACAAATAATAAATAGCATAAATATTTTAAAGTTATAAGTATATTAAAAAGTATATTACATTCAGCAGACTGAATAAAAGAGTTTGACATTACAAATTAATTTCATAGTCACATAATTAAATGTCTAATTTGTGTTTATCAGAACAGCTGAGAGAAAATGTCTGATATGTCATAACAAAGTACATCTTGGCTTGTTGCCATTATCTTGTTGCTTGCAGCACTTTTTATGAGGTGCTTGTAACTCTTTAGAATGTGCTTTTCCTCAAAAATCCAGAATTACAAATGCTCCAAAAAATGAAGGGAATTAGAGAAAGTTATTATATAACAGCATCATTTTTAATTCAATATTACAAATTTCTCACTAAAATAGATTTTCTAAGATTCTTTAAGCGGTGTGACTAGAAAATGTTCTTGATGATTAGTTCTACGAAGCCTACCTGGTTATTAAGGGGTTAATGAAACTTCATATATGAAAATCTATTTATATTTTAACCCACTTAATATTAAAACTGCAACAGATACTGTATCATTGAATTTTAATAATTGATTTATGGTTACATGAAACATTTTTTAAAACATATTATTTCTATATAGTAATTTAGAATGGTGGAATGATATGTATGTAGGGCTTCATTTATCAATGCTTTGGATTTATTTCCGTGCAGGCTCACATGAGTTAGTTAAGAAGCAAAGGTAATCAGACCACTGTTTCTTACCCTATTCATCACCTCAGAGCTGGAAGATTAAAATCACCCCAGATTAGGCTGACCAAGGTGATTGACAGCCCCTGCTCATGTGAGAGCAGGGGAGGAACTACACGAGCACCCCCTCATGCAATGATAAATGGGAATCTGGGAACCTGTCCATATGCACATTAATATATGGAGCCCATACATGGAATCTGGGTAAACTAATTTGAGGGTGCTTTTATGTTTTTATTTAAAGGGACATGAAACCCCCAAATTTGTCTTTCATTATTTAGATAGAGAACACCATTTTTAAAATGTTTCCAATTTACATCTATTATCAAATTTGCTTAGTTCTTATGTTATTCTTTGTTGAAGCGATACCTAGGTATGCAGGGTGCACATGTCTGAAGCACCACATGACAGGAAATAGTGCTGCCATCTAGTGTTCTTGCTAAGGTATAACATTGCAAAACTGCTGCCATATAGTGCTAAAGGCATGTGCAAACTCCTGAGCTAACACCCCTGCTTTTCAATAAAGGATAACAAGTAAAGGAGGAAGAAAATATGATAATAGAAGTAAATTGGAAAGTTCTTTAAAATTGTATGCTCTTTCTGAATCATGTAAGAAAAGGTTTGGGTTGTATGTCCCTTTAATATATGAAATATTTTTTAAATTATTTAGTTTGGCCACATATTAATATATTTTTTAAAAAAAGTTTACAATGTCTTTTTAAAATACCATTTCTAAGTTTTTTTCCTTTACACAATAAAACCATCTTATTGCAGAAAATAGATACTGATAAAGAAAGGTTAAAGGGACACTCTACAAGATCCGGCACTGATTGGCTAAAATACAAGATTGTAAAAAGCACTGAAATAAGGGGCAGTCTGCAGGGGCTTAAATACACGTAATCACAGAGGTAAAAAAGTATATTAATATAACAACTTCAAGGAAAATGTCCCTTTAAATACAAATGGTTAAAAAAGACCATCATCCTCAACTAGTACAAAGTGTGGCCAGAATTTCTAGATATGTTTCAAGACCATGCTCTTCCTTACAAGAGAACTTAATCCTTATTAAACTAGCTGATATAACCCACATACTTATTTCCCAATTTAGAATTGATTACAAAGTTACCATAATATAATATAGACTTTACATGAAATCACTTATTGGTATCATTATATATTTGCAATGTTTCCTTTTGTTATAAATGCACCATTATAATAAGAATTGTAATTAATAACCTCTTGTCACAAAAATATTGAAAACTTATCTAAACCTAATGTATTATTTACTTAACTGACTTTCAAAAAAAGATTTAAGATTTTTCATTATCATGCAAAACCAAGCCAATCAAAAATCTATATGATTTGACTGACCTCTGTAATCTCTAATGAAATTCCTTAAAGGGACACTAAAGCCAATTTTTTTTCTTTAATGATTCAGATAGAGCATGCAAATGTAAGCAACTTTCTAATTTACTCCTATTATCGATTTTTCTTCATTCTCTTGCTATCTTTATGTAAAGAGCAGGAATGTAAAGATAAGAGCCAGCCCATTTTTGGTTGAGAACCTGGGATATGCTTGCTTATTGGTTTGCTAAACATAGCCACCAATAAGCAAGCACTATCCATGGTGCTTAACCTAAAATGAGCTGGCTCCTAGGCTTTAAATTCCTGCTTTTTAAATAACGATACAGGAGAACACATAAAATTGATAGTAGGAGTAAATTAGAAACAGTATGACCAAGAAGGACTTATGAAACTAATTAGGGTCTCTGTCTATTTGGTGTCCAGGCTTCTGACATAATGACGGGTTAGGAAGCAACATAAAAATGTCTAGCGCAAGGAAGACTGTATCAGTTGGTACCTTTGGATTTGACTTTGAGAGCTGAAAATTCAGCTCAGTGGTTTGAAGTTTCTTGTACTGATTTGATACTTTACAGGAAATCTATTACGATTTGACAGAAGGATTCTGACAGTAAACATGTTTTACAACAGTGACATTATCCAACCATTAAAATGGTAATACGTTATTTTTGCATTTTACTGAAATGTCTAGACAGGGTTGGCAAAATTATGGCCCTAGGGCTCAAGATGGAACTCAAAGCAAATTTCATTACCCGAAATTGCAGTCCGTAATAAATTATTTTTCTTATAAATCCATGCTATATATGCACAATTAAAGGGACATGAAAGCCACATTTTATCTTTCGTGATTTAGAAGGAGCATGTCATTTTAAACAACTTTCTCATTTGCTTCTATTATCTCATTTGCTTCATTCTCTTGATATCACTTGCTGAAAAGCATATCTAGAAATGCTCAGTAGCTGCTGATTGGTTGCTGCACATAGAGGCCTTGTGTGATTGGCTCCCACCTGTGCATTGCTATTTCTTCAACAAAGGCTATCTAAAGAATTGAGCAAATTAGATAATAGAAGTAAATTGGAAAGTTGTTTAAAATGACATGCCCTATCTGAATCGTGAAAGTTTAATTTTGACTAGACTGCCCCTTTAAGGACTAGATTACAAGTTTTGCGCAAACGTTTGCACAAGGGTTATCGCAATCGTTTGCATGCAGGTTAAAAAAAAATTGCTCTCATGCTACAAGTTGAGCGCAATCGCGATTTATGCTTGGATCATTACTGAGATCTCAGAACTGTAGTTAAAATATTGCACAAAACACATCAAAAATACATTACAGATTACTGTTACACTCATAAGAACACTGTCTAATAAAAATTTATAAATTAAAAATTGCACACAAAAGTTATAAGGATTCACAGATATGAAATCCCAAGTGTTAGAAAAAAAGGCAGACAAAGGACTTTAAAGGGACAGTCTACACCAGAATTGTTATTGTTTTAAAAGATAGATAGTCCCTTTTTTACCCATTCCCCAGTTTTGCATAAACAACACAGTTATATTTATATATGTTTTACCTCTGTGATTATCTTGTATCTGAGCCTCTGCAAACTGCCCCTTTTTTCGTTCTTTTGACAGACTTGCAGTTTAGCCAATCAGTGATAGCTCCCAGGTAACTTCACGTGCATGAGCCCAGTGTTATCTATATGAAATTCATGAACTAACACCCTCTAGTGGTGAAAAACCTGTTAAAATGCATTCTTAAGAGGCGGCCTTCAAGGTCTAAGAAATTAGCATATGAACCTCCTAGGTTAAGCTTTCAACTAAGAATACCAAGAGAACAAAGCAAAATGTTTGATAAAAATATATTGGAAAATTGTTTAAAATTACATGATCTATCTGAATCATGAAAGTTTATTTTGGACTAGACTGTCCCTTTAACATAGAGATACAAACATATACATGTCTAAAGATGGATATGCATGTTTATATATATATATATATATATATATATATATATATATATATATATATATATATATATATATATATATATATATATACTGTATGTGTGTATATATGTATTTACAGACATATAAACACATAAATACATATTTATACATATATATACACATATAAGTGCATTAGAGCCCTTTGCAATTAAAATATGAAAAGCAATAATGTGTATTTACTGTAAATATTTGACATTCCAATGTTCTGCACATAGCAGAATATGTTCAAAGTATTTTTAAAGAGATATTCCTATATATATATATAACACAAATTCTGCTATGTGCAGAACTTTGGAATGTGAAATATTCATAGTTTCATGTCAGGTTAGCGCACTTGAGATGGTCGGGTGTGCGCATATGAAAATATGAGTTGGGTTAGCACATATTTGACTGTGCGGTCAGGAGTGCGCATCTGAGAACATATGATCTGGTTAGCGCACGAGTCGGGTTTTTTTCCACTTTTTTTCTCCATTGACTTCTATGGGTGAAGAGGTTACCTTTTGCGTGACAGCCTAATTGTGCTAGAAGGAACCTGTTTGCACTCGTCGGAATTTAGTGCGAGGGCAATACATTTTTACTTTTTACAAGTTTACTTCTAGTGCAATTATTGCTTTAGCGGAAGCGTAAAATACTGCTCCACTTGTAATCTAGCACTAAATTTTAACTGTTGATATATATTATGGGTTAAAAATTAATTTCATTTTTTTTTTTTTTTAACATCCCTTGAAAATTTGCACTTAAATGACCAGTAAATATAGTAGGTTTGCATAATCAACAAATGCATGATAAAAAGACAATGCAATAGCGCTTGGAGAGAAATTGCAGTTCAGACTTCACAGAGACGGAACTCACTGAATATTCAAAAGAAAAAGGGCAGAGCTCTCCAGCACTCTGAGATCGCTCTCATTTCTATATATGAAGGAGAGACAAGCACAGTGCACTACAGCACTGTGTGAGTTGAGCGTTTTGTTACACTTCAGTGTTATGATTATACGTTGTATATTTCTGTTTATATACGTTATGGGTAAAGTAAATTATTCGGGTAAAACGGACATTACCCAAGCGGCTGTGTACTGTAATTCCCCCATCTACACTATTTTATTTTTGTCTCCTCCTGGGGGGTTCGAGGAAGGCGCCTCAACGATCCTCTGGCATCCACCCCAAGTGAACCTTGGGAAATGAGGTTTACAAGGGGGGGCTTCTCCTCCCTTGAACCTCCCAGACGGAGGCAAAAAAGATATTGAAGATAGGGGAAGAACAGTGCACCGTGTATAAGTTTGATGCAGTGACTCGATGCCTCTGAGGGGATTTAACGCTTGGGTAATGTCTATTTTACCTGGGTAATACTATAATTACCCAATATCTGACTTTAACCATAACATATACAAATTACATTGCACCTTGAAGTTGCTGCATTGCAAACTAAAACTGACACTTTCAGAAAGTGGGAGGGAGAGGGCAGTTCCCTGGGCTGAGCAGGGGAGTTCCCATGGTATATCTGAAACTCTCTCACGGGTCTTGTGAAATTTTCTAAGCATTTTAAACAAGCTGGAATCACCAATTTGTCTCACCAGCTGTATGCAGGTGAAGTTTGCTCACAATTCACAATAGACTTATTTTAATTACAAGAAAAGTAAAATAAACTAAAATATAGACAAAAGCAAGTTAAATTGTATAGAAAACATTTCAGTTTAATTTGGAATTGATGAAAACTGAACCTTTATATCAGCCCCAGTGGTTCTCCAGTTGCCTTCTCTCTCCCATGTGACATTTTGTATCCCAGAGAGACAATAACTTGGTCAGGTAGATTGTGATCACTGAAGTCAATGCTGTTCATGTATCATATGGGGGACTTATCTGATGTTGCAGCCAATGTTTCTCAAATACAAGAACGGCGTTATTGTTTGCATTGTGATAGTTCTAATATAGAAAAAGGGAGCTGAGAAACAGCAGAAAAGCATGATTGACTAGATTGGAATTAACCACTATGGTCTAGATTATGAGTGGAGGGCTATTTAATGCTCCCACTCATGCATTAACTCTGCTAGAAGTAAGCTTTTTTGCACACGTCAGGTAATGCATGTATTACAAGTTGAAAGTAAAACGTTTTTCGTACAAGAGGTAACCCGATGCACGCAAAAAGCCAAATTTAGAATATAGCGACCATGTTAACATATTCCCCCATAGATTTAAATGGAGTACCCAACAAGTCGCACAAACCCGATCGCTTTTCCTCAAGTGCGCTAACCAGACAAAAAATATTAATATTTCACATTCCAATGTTCTTCACATAGCAGAATATTTTTAAATGTATGTGAGTTTTGTTTGGTACAATATATATCCATCTATATGATTATTATTATTGATTTAATTATATATATATATATATAGGTATAGATATAGATATATACAGATATATAAATAAATAAAATAAAAATATATATATATATATATATATATAAATATCTATTTAAAAATACTTATAACATATTCCCCTGTGTGAAGAACATTGGAATGTGAAATACATTAAATACACAGTTAAACATTTTATTAAATATGAATATTGCATAAATATGATTTTACATGTTTTTAGCTACTTGACTGCAAAGGGCTCCAAAGCATGTCTATATACATGTAAACATATGTGTTTATGTGTTTATATATGTATATATGTCTGTAAATACATATATGTACAGATATAAATGCATATCTACACACATATATAAATATATATCTACATACATATACATATTTAGACATGCATATGTATGTATCTCTATGTTAAAGCCCTTTGCAGTCCTTTTTTCTATAACCTGTGATCTCATATCTTTGAGCCCTTATACGTTTTAATGCAATTTTTTATCATTTTTATCAGACAGTTATTTTGATTGTAACTGTACTTTTAAATGTATTTTTGCCTCTTTTTTTTGCAAAACAGTTAATGAGAGCTATGAGTTGTGGTATCCCGACGTGCGTTAAATGTAATTGCACTCAAACAAACGCGTTTACTTTCAACTCGTAATACCCACGCTACTTCCAACGTATGTAAAGATCCGCCATATACCCCTTTTTGCTTGGCGCAAAACGGCCTTGTAATCTTGCCCTAAGTTAGCCAAGGTATCGAATTTTATTTTTAAACTTTCTTTTTTTTTTCTTTTTGAACTGGTCAAAGTCAATTATAATTTAGAAATTGTGAAGTTGTATTTAATCCTGATTAATTCCTGATTATATAATAATATGTAGCTTAAATTAAAACAAATGTAAAAATCCAATAACTCTATCCATTTAACTAACAGAGCATGGAAAACGTATATTGTATTCCCCATGAGGAGTTAATGTTTTGTTAATTAAATTATTTACAGAAATTAAATATCCTCTGTATATTTATTCATTAAATATGTAGTCTTATAGTCAGTCAGGTTCATTTAATATGTAGTCATATTTTGCCACAGTCAGGTTCTGAAAATTTTAAACGCTACCTTTGTTCCATGATTCATTTTTAATTTTTACACTATTTTTAAATAAAGTCTAAAATGGTCTAAAATACACTATTTTGTTTTATTTTATTATTATTTTTTTTATATTTTCTTAAAGCTGTATTTCTATTTTTGAATCGCCAGAAGTGCTTTACTTGTATTAATAACCCTAACATAATAATTTGATTTCAGCTATTCATATAGTGTGTGAATGTCTAATTTACCATCCCTATATCCTGGAACACCTCTGGTCTGCCAAAGAGAAAAGCGAACAGCTATAAAAGCTATCTGAGGTCTCAGAAGAAATGAAGTGTCTGCAACGGCGATTAAAATTATGGATTGTTTCTTGGACACAATAAACTTGTCAGTGAAAACAGCCACAAAGTAAAGGAAATGCCTGAATAAAATAATGGTATCTGTTTTGCTATATGGTATCCAGTCTAAAAGTTATCTTAACATGGACATGATGACACATTTTGTTTATTATTATTCTTTGATTAAAATTGATTTATTTTCTAACTGATATTCCTATACTGGAAAGAACATCATAATTTAATGCTTTTGAGCAGACACGTGCACATCAGAAAAATTTGTTTCGGTTCATTTCGGACCGATTCTGATTTTTTTAAAATTTCGTTTTGGATAGATTCAAATTCGGATAAATTCTAATGTATTTGTTTTGGATTCATTTGGATTCGGATGTATTCATTTCGGATCGATTCGTAAATTCGGAAGTTCGGTATGTTCGGATTTTTATGTTATGCTGATTCAGATGGTTCCAAGTTACACAAACGGAAATATTTCACTGTTCTATCTCACTAAATTTAATTGTTATACTGAGTTGTGATTAGTCCATGGCCATTTGAATGTAACAAATAAATCCAAACTAATTTGGATTTATTTGTTACAAATGCATTCAGATTAGTTTAGTTTCCGTGCTAGGGTAATTCGGAAATTCAAATCGATCCGAATCTCTGAATTTTGCAAATTCATCTGAATTTCGATTCATAACTAAACAAATCGCACATGTCTACTTTTGAAGTATGTCACTGTCTACCAATAAAGCACTGAGAAATCTGCTTATGAACCAGTGAGCAATCCCGACTAGAGGCTCAGTTATACACTTACATTAACAGTCTGTTACCTTCAAAATGAAAATTATTCATCTTTATTTCATATAAAAAATATGTTAAACATGTCTACACTTTTTTATATGCAGACATTTATAGGGTTTGGAGTCCCTTTAATGCATGACTTCAGAACTTCAAGTCCTCTAAAAAATGAACTAATAAAAGACAAAATATTCCTGTATAAGCACTTACTTTTTATTATACTTGGAGGATATGGGCTACATAGCCAATCAGAAACTGATACCTAGGGGTAGATTTACCAAGCAGCGGATGCTGCTATCTACCCCCGTACTTTTCGTCTCACCAGAAATGTAAGTTAAGAAGCAGCAGTCTTAAGACTGCTGCTTTTTAATTCGTCTGCCACCTCTGAGGCAGCGGACAGTAATCAGCCTGATTGATTAACACCCCCTGCTAGCGGAAAGTGCAGGGGGCAGCAATGCACAAGCATTTCCCTAGAAATGCTTGTGCAATGATAAATGCAGACAGCGTATGCTGTCAGCATTTATCGATGTGCTGCGGACATGATCCGCTACAGCCGATCATGTCCTCCCACACATTGCTAAATCTAACCCCTAAAATGGAATTTCACTCCCAAGGTTTCTTACTCTGTATCCTAATGGACAAAATTAACAGAACTGGGAATAGTATGTTTCTACTTCATCATCAGTGGAGAAACCTGTTGTGATGTTCACAACCATATTAATGAACTCCCCAAACTAAGTGCATCCACACTCAGCTTGTTAAAGTGAAAGTCAACCATAGTGTTTGTGAAACCCTAGGGTTGACTGTTGAAACAAACAAAGGGCACTTTCATTCATGAAGTATAAGATACTTCATGCAGAAAGTGCCTTTATTCATTTCAACCGTTCACCGTTCTTAGCTGCTACGGCAGCCAACGGCCAAAAATGTTTTTTTTTTTGCTAAGAGGGGACGTTTTCACCTCTTAGCCAATAGCCGTTTGGTAAATCCGGTTTGGCACCCATGGGAGCCGGATTTACTGCAGGGCTATTTGCTAAGAGGTGAAAACGTCACCTCTTAGCAAAATATTTTTTTGCCGTTGGCTGCTGTATCTGCTTAGATCGGCGAACGGTTGAAACGGATAAAGGCACTTTCTGCATGAAGTATCTTATACTTCATGAATGAAAGTGCCCTTTATTTGTTTCAACAGTCAACCCTAGGGTTTCAAAAACGCTATGGTTGGCTTTCACTTTAAGGGCAATTTTAGGTATTCTACTTTTTTTTCTCTCACTGTATTGTACCTTATACAATATTTAGTTCCAGGGCCAGATTCATGTCTCTATGACTTATTTGCTGAATAACTACTACAATTTCATAAATGTATCTCTGCTTAAAAAAAATGTTTTACTAGAAATAGCTACATTTCCAGAATGGAAAATGCAAGATGGGGGAATTGCATCATGTGACCAGCTAGACAGGAGCCACCCAAAGTAAAAAGTGACCCTAGTTAGTCGCCTAAATTAACCAAAGACAAATTTAACACTAGAGAATATTAAGAAGCACAGTAATATGTGATGACATGCTAGCCTAAATGTATCAACATAAGTTTTTCTCTAGTGAAACTTTTAAAATGTCTATTATATGGACAAGATCTTTTTAACCTGATAAGAAAGTTCCACGCAACAAAATTAGCGATTGTTACCACACCAGAGAAAATACTGTTATTTTACTAAATAAAGCTTTTTAAAATAAAAAAAAATATAAAGGCAATTCTTACATCAAGTGAAAGGCACATTAAAACTGACATTTAGAACAGTTCTCATTGTTCTAAATAATGGTAACTCCATCTTGTTATGATCATTTTGTTTCCCTTCCAAAAATGTTACAAGGTACCTTTCGGCAGAGATGTCCTCAATACTCATGTTATGTCTGTGGGATGAGAAGAATTATAGTGCTCGGAAATGACCAGAAGCTAAGTGCTGTTAGCAGTGTGCTTTCCCCATTAGGGAGAGGTGGGTGTGGTATGGAATGTGCCAGCCACACTTCAAACAGGATGCAATAAAACACAATAATGAGAATAATAGATCTTGGGCAAGAGCTTGGAGCTCGCAAAAGTATTTTTTACTTATAATAAAAATGATATGAACAATGATTTCTTCTACTTAGGTACAAATACCATCTCTCAGACTGGGCTTATGCAATCTATGTGGAATAAAAAAGCTTTGTCTGTGAATCATCTTGTAGATGTTGGCCACTTATTTGCCAACCATATCTTAATTATCAGGCAATTGCTTTGTTTTCTGCTTAGTACAAAACAAAAATTAAGTTGACGTTGAGCTTCCAAATTTCCTTTCAAGAGGTTTAAACATGATTAATCCATACATGTTTAGTGAGTGATTGAAAACCTTTATATTTGAGCATGTTTGACAGTTACAGACACACCCTTACTTTACTTCTACAACAATGTGGCTAATATAGCTACATCGCAGTTAAGCTTTTTCAAAAATGTTTCTTTACCTGATAAGCGTGGTCATAGACCATGATATTTGTACCTATTTCTATCATTATTAGTTGTAATCACCCTCTCCTTCCTCTATCACTGCTTTGAGAAGCATAATGGGTAAACAGAGAGTTTCCTTGCACATTTTGGGCAGCTGGCATGTTTGAGACATGTGGGTGCTACACTAAGGAATAGCACCCCCAACACTCACTAGATTTGCCACCACAAGCTGATTTCATGTTCTGAGCTGTTATATTTAGTAGGTTTATCAGTACCATTTTTAGCACCTTTTTAAGATGACTTAAGGCTCTGTTAAACAAGAGAAACATCATAATCGACTTCAAACTAAGATGGTTCTTATCCTTACAAAAAAAGCATCCATTTAGGTAATGAGGGTTAGTAATCTCTCCGTTTTTATGGCTACATTAAATCTGTGAGGACGCATTTCCAGGAGCTCCTAAAGAGCGTATTGGTTACAAATTACAGCATCCATGCTACATTGAGACCTTGGGGCATATTTATGATTGTGCGAGCGGACATGATCTGATATAGCGGATCATGTTGACTGCACATTGATAAATGCCGACAGCATACTCTCTCATCATTTATCATTGCACCAGCAGTCCGCGGCAAATCGGCCGCTAGCAGGGGGTGTCAATCAACCCGATAATCTGACGATTTCTGTCCGCCGCCACAGAGCAGGCGGACAGGTTATGGAGCAGCGGTCTTTAGACCGCTGCTTCATAACTTCTGTTTCCGGTGAGCCTGAAGGCTCGCTGGAAACACGGGGCATCAAGCTCCATACGGAGCTTGATAAATATGCCCCCTTGAATTTGGCAGTAGATAAGAATCGAAAGGCCTATCAAGTCTACCTATATAATAACCAGATATAACCAGATATAATAATTGTATTTGTGAAGATCTGAACACTGCTTTATTTGCTGTATTAATGATTTTAAAACTGTGAGTTAGATAGTTGGGGCTTTCATAAGCGGCTTTTTATAAGGCTACAACCTTTACCCCCCACCCCCCAGATATTCGGGTTTTAAAGCCACTTTTGGATCCTCTAGCATTAAAACAACATCATTTTTCACTAGAAGTTGAACCTGTTACTGCCTATTCATCTCTAAAATTCCCAGCAATGGCCTCATTGCCATCAGCCATGGATGGAGACAACCTACTAACATACCTAGACGGGCATTACATGGAGATAGAAAACCTTCTACTATTGTTATTTGAGGAAGCGCCTTCTAGCTTTGCACTGGGGTAGCTAGATGTGAAATGTATAGTAAGTACTGAAATTACTAGAATAACTGATACACTGCCTGACCCCAACATCAGTGAATCAGTTTGATCAGGCCAGCTTTGTATTATAGGCAGAGAGCTTTGACATAAGAGAATACTTATGGGCGAGATATGTGAGGAATAATTCAACCAGGCACAATTTGCCATAGTGTGCAAATCTTCCACTACATCATTATACCCTGCAATCACATCTACGGATAAGAGAGATTGCTTTCACGGGGATCAGACACCCATAAATAACAGTGTTACTGCCATGCTAGGATCTTTAAAGGCAATCACCTAGATTACGAGTTGTGCGTTAGGTTTAAAAAGCAGCGTTGAGAGGTCCCAACGCTGCTTTTTAATGCCCGCTGGTATTACGAGTCTTGAAATGACAGGCTCACCGCTCACTTTTTTGGCCAAACTCGGTAATACCGCAAATCCACTTACGTAAATTGCGTATCCTATATTTTCAATGGGACTTGCCTAACGCCGGTATTACGAGTCTACCAAAAAGTGAGCGGTACAGCCTCTCCTGTCAAGACTGGTACCGCATTTAAAAGACAGTATTTAAGAGTTTTATGGGATAACGCCGTAGCATAAACTCTTAACTAAAGTGCTAAAAAGTACACTAACACCCATAAACTACATATTAACCCCTAAACCGCGACCCTCACCCCATCACAAACAATAAAAAAAATATTTAACCCCTAATCTGCTGAACTGGACATCACCGCCACTATAAAATATACATTAGCCCTTAAACCGCCACCCTCCTGCATCGCAAACACTACTTAAATTTTATTGACCCCTAATAAAGACAAATTTACCTGTAAAATAAATCCTAACCTATGTTACAATTACACCTAACACTACACTATAATTAAATTAATTACCTAAACTAAATACAATTAAAAAAAATTATCTAAAGTACAAAAAAAAAAAACCACTAAATTACATAAAATAATAAAATAATTACAAGTTTTTTGAACTAATTACACCTACTCTAATCCCCCTAATAAAATAAAAAGCCCCCCAAAATAATAAAAAAGCCCTACCCTATACTAAATTACAAATAGCCCTTAAAAGGGCCTTTTGCGGGGCATTGCCCCTGTAATTTAGTGTTTTTTTTCCGTACTTAAAAAATTTATTGTAATTAATTGTATTTAGTTTAGGTAATTAATTTAATTATAGTGTAGTGTTAGGTGTGATTGTAACTTAGGTTAGGTTTTATTTTACAGGTAAATTTGTCTTTATTTTAACTAGGTAGCTATTAAATAGTTAATAACTATTTAATAACTATTCTACCTAGTTAAAATAAATACAAAGTTGCCTGTAAAATAAAAATAAACCCTAAGCTAGCTACAATATAACTATTAGTTATATTGTAGCTAGCTTAGGGTTTATTTTACAGGTAAATATTTAGTTTTAAACAGTAATAATTTAATTAATGTTAGTTATTTTATTTAGATTTATTTAAATTATATTTAAGTTAGTGGGGGTTAGGGTTAGACTTAGGTTTAGGGGTTAATCACTTTATTATAGTGGTAGCGACATTGAGGCGGCAGATTAGGGGTTAATAAATATAATGTAGGCGTCGGCGATGTTGAGGGCAGCAGATTAGGGGTTCATAAGTATAATGTAGGTGGCGGCGGTGTCCGGAGCGGCAGATTAGGAGTTAATAAGTGTAAGATTAGGGGTGTTTAGACTCAGGACAACAGAAAGAGTTAGAGGTGGCGCCTACGGCTAGCTGTCTTAAAATGAATGAAGGGAACAACTTATTTAGGTGTGGTGAATAGTGCAAATAAACGTAAAATATTAAGTGAAAATATTTTGTGAATATATTGGGAAAAAATATCATACAACAAAGAGTAAATCAAATTATTAATTTATTATGGAAAAATATATATAAAAACACAATAGTAATCATAAATAATATATTAAATATAACGGTTATATTTAATATATTATTTATGATTACTATTGTGTTTTTATATATATTTTTCCATAATAAATTAATAATTTGATTTACTCTTTCAACATTCTTGTATGATATTTTTTCCCAATATATTCATAAAATATTTTCACTTAATATTTTACGTTTATTTGCACTATTCACCACACCTAAATAAGTTGTTCCCTTCATTCATTTTAAGACAGCTAGCCGTAGGCGCCACCTCTAACTCTTTCTGTTGTTCTGTCTAGCATTCGCGGTTGCAAATTTGTGAGATTTTTTGCAAACCCAGAGGTAGGCCAGTCTGTCTCACAAACAGTTTGATACACACCCCTTGTTTCTTGTGTTTAGACTCAGGGTTCATGTTAGGGTGTTAGGTGTAGACATAAAAAGTATTTCCCCATAGGAAACAATGGGGCTGCGTTAGGAGCTTTACGCTGCTTTTTTACAGGTGTTAGGTTTTTTTTCAGCAGGCTCTCCCCCATTGATTCCTATGGGGAAATCGTGCACGAGCACGTTTCACCTGCTTACTGCTAACGTAAGTAGCGCTGGTATTGAGGTGAGATGTGGAGCTAAATTTTGCTCTTTTTGCAGATAACGCCGGGTTTCTAAAAACCCGTAATACTAGAGTTGTCTGTAGGTGAGCGGAGAGGGAAAACTGCTCGTTAGCAACGCACAGCCTTACCGACAAAACTTGTAATCTAGGCGAATAAAAGGCAGTGGCACAAGCGACTACTCATTGCATTTATAAAGAAGACACTTCGACAGAACAGCTAATGACTCTTCTAAAACAAGCTTGTAATTCTTCAGTCGCAGACGTCAGTGATTCTGTATTTTTGTGTATTTCTTCCTACCAGGGTACTGGGGTGGCTATGGTGGATTCCTGTTAGAGCAGATATGGGACTCACTAATCCTCACTTTCATGCCATTAATATGATGTAAAACATTTTGCCCTACAGAAATAAACATGGATCTTGTCATGAGATGCAGGACACATGCAGGACACAGCAAAGATGGTACAACTCTATTTTATTGTAGAGCATGGAAATATACATCTGGTAGCATTGATCTCACAAACTAACTGCGACACAGA
This sequence comes from Bombina bombina, assembly GCF_027579735.1. Classification (NCBI taxonomy): domain Eukaryota; kingdom Metazoa; phylum Chordata; class Amphibia; order Anura; family Bombinatoridae; genus Bombina; species Bombina bombina. The sequence goes on along the minus strand of NC_069506.1, from coordinate 109,859,610 downwards.
CAAACAGACTGAAGCCCCACCCCCAATCTAGTGACGTCACCTCCTACTCTCATCACATCTTCCCCCTTTTCAAAGGACAAAGCATACCATTTTTTTTTCATTTGAATATAACAAATAACAAGGTATACAACAACAGTTTTGTATAGTATAGAACACATAACAAGTTACAGAAAATATAAACAACACGAATTACATCCTGACTTGAACATCGGTGTAGACTACCCTAGTCCACAGTGACCATGGGATTATTCTGCCCATACTTCCGGTCACTGTTCTAACTAAAGTTAATCTCGATATCGGGCCGGAAGTTTCACCACTCTTCCGCTTGATGTAACTCTACATGCACTGTCCTCTGATACAGAAGAAGGTGATTGAGAGTCTGCTGGAGGCAAAGACATATCCCCGCTGTGATCTTGCTGAGGGGAAGGCACCCCTCTTAAAACAGGGGATCCCACCGGCGGTGGTACTGAGGCATCCAGTTCCAAACTCTCAGGTACAGGCTGAAGATGTTTTCGATTTCGACGTGTGACTGTCCCTCCATCAGTAAGGACTACATAAGACCTTGGTTCTGGAGAGCGTCCAATTACCGTAGCAGGTGTCTTCCATTTCTTCTCATCATCCAGTTTAATTCTGACACTTTGCCCCGCATTCAGCTCCTGCAAGGGCCTCACAGAATGTCTCCTGTCGTAGAAGAATCGATAGCCCCTTTTTGCCTCTTCATCCCTCCTAAGGACTCCCGTGGAATAGAGCTAGTTGGCTGGAAGACACCCACAGAGGGTAAGGTGGTGTGAATCTGGCGTCCTAGCATCAGCTGTGCCAGGCTAAACCCTGTGGCTTGAATGGGAGTTGCCCTATAGGACAAGAGGGCCAGGTACGGCTCAGATTGCTTCAAAATGAATTTTGTTGTTTGAACTGCCCTTTCAGCCATTCCCATTGGCCTGCAGGTAATGTGGACTTGACATGGAATGTATAAAATCATATTCCTTGCTGAAAGAACTGAACTCTGTGGAAGCTAACTGCATTCCATTATCACTCACCAACTCCATTGGTATGCCCCACCGGGCGAACAAGCTCTTGAGACGAGTGATAACGGCTTGACTTGTGATTTCATTCAAAGGTGCAATTTCCAAATACCTAGAATAGTAGTCGATCACAACTAGGAACTTTTTCCTGTGCAGTTCGCACAAATCAGCAGCTATTTTCTGCCACGGGCCTGCAGGCAGCGGAGTAGAAATCAAGGGCTCCCTTCTCTGAGTAGGCCGGCGTTCCCGGCAAAAGGCACATTTAGATACATGGCTTGCAATGTCGGAACTGATCCCAGGCCACCGTAGCTGCCCTTTCTCTGCACTTTGTAATGCCTAAGTGGCCATCTCCTGCTGCATACTGACAGGAATAACAATGCAGTCCTGGAACAGCACCAACCCATCCAGCTCCGTGAGCTGCGACATTTCTAACTGGTAAGAACTTAAAGACATCCAGGCTGCCCAACTCTTGGGTCAACCTTCTTTTATGTACTTTATAACTTCTTGAAGGTCTGTATCTAAATATGTCTCTTTCTTTATTTGTTCTAACTTTCCTGAAGAGATGGACTTGGAGGCCAGAACTGAATCTACATACACTTTCACATCTGATTCCGTTGAAGACTCTTCAGCAGCAGCCAGCGGGAGCCTGGATAGTGTATCTGCCACAACCAGTTGTTTCCCCGGCACATGCACTGCCTGAATGCTGAATCTGAGCAGCCTTATTAGAAGTCTCTGGCATCTTAGGGGTGTTTTGTCAATATCATAGGAGTTGATTAGAGGGACTAGCGGTTTATGATCAGTCTCCAGACTAAATTTCTCTAAACCCACTTGGTAATGCTGAAAGCGCTCACAGGCTCAAACTGCAGCCAGACACTCTTTCTCAATTTGGGCGTATTTTGACTCAGCAGCCGTCAGTGTACGGGAACAGTTGGCTGATGGGCTGTAGTTTGTTTTCATTCAGCTGCAGAAGGGTGGCCCCTAACCCATAACTGTTCACATCAGCACTAACCACAGTCTTTTTGGAAGGGTCATAGAACCCCAACACTGGGGCAGACCCCAGCAGGGACTTGACCTGCATAAAAGATTCTTCCTGTGAAGGTCCCCAGACCCAGGCAACATCTTTCTTTAGCAACTCTGTGATAGGGTGTAGTATTGTGGATAAATCTGGAAGGAACCTGCCCACATAATTTACAAGGCCCAATATTTGTCTCAGCTCATGTACATCAGAAGAATTTTTCATCTGTTCAATAGCACAAATTTTCTTGGGGTCTGGCTTGATGCCATCCCCATTGATGATATACCCAAAGTAACATAACTCAGCTTTCCCAAAATGGCATTTCTCTTTGTTTAGCTTCAGCCCAGACTCTCTGATAGTCTGCAGCACACAGCTCAATCACTGTTCATGTTCCTCCAATGTAGACTCATACACTAAGATGTCGTCCATGACGACTGCCGTGCCCACGTGGTCTCTTATGAGAGAACTCATTTCTCTTTGGGAGATTTTAGGAGCAGAGGATATCCCGAAGGGGAGTCTGCAAAAACAAAACCGACCTACTTGTCTAATGAAGGTAGTCAGTTTGCGGCACTTTGGATCTAGAGGTATCTGCCAGAAGCCACTAGAAGCATCTAATGTAGAGAAGAACTTCGCCCCCGCCAATTTCAGAGCTATGTCTTCAAGTGTCAGCAGCACATATCTCTCTCTCTTCACCGCCTCATTCAGCCTTTTCAAGTCTACGCAGATGCATACCTTCCCGTTTTTCTTCACAACAGGCACAATGGGGGCACACCAGTCAGTTGCTTCAACAACCTCTTTAATAACTCCCATATTCTTCATACGCAGAAGCTCCTTCTCCACTTGAGGCATGAGCAGGAAGGGAATTCTACAGGGAGTGGTAGTGCTGTAAGGGACTGTGTCACCTTTAAGTGATATACGGACTGGGTTGAAATTCGGTAGGCCCAATTCACCAAACATATCTTCTGAGATTTCATTCACTCTGACTACTAGGCCCAAACCACAGGCTGCTTTTCTGCTCAATAAATTGTTAACACACTGACCTATAATCACATGCACCCACATGGTGAATTTCCTTTGCTTGTACTCGCAGCTGGCAAGAAATTTCCCCGCACAATCAATGCGGCCACCAGGACTATGGACTTTTGTTGTAACTTTCGCCAGCTGGGGCTGTTGAGGTAGTTTTATGAATGCTGCAAGAGACATTACAGTGATGTCTGCTCCTGTGTCAAAACCTGAAGGCAACTTTGGCTCCCATTACAGTAAGAGTAACCCTCCAATCATCTTCTGAACCCGGCCGTTCAACAACAGACCCCACAAAGGACACTTCTTGACCCTCCTGGTCGCTATCCACCTGCATCTCCTTAATATATTCAGTCTTACACACCACTTCAAAATAGCCCATCCTGTTACATTTTCTACATCTTTTGTCTTTAGCAGGGCATATGACACTCTGATCATGGGCACGGTTGCACCGTGTGCATCGGGCTCGGCATGCTGTGCCCATCCACTTCTAGGCCTAGCTGTTATCTTAGGTCTACTGCTCATTAAAGTGCCTTTCACTAGCAGCTCTCCTGAACTGCTGTACTTCATCCACAATACTCTCAGACCTCAGATCAGCACTTTGCTTCTTCCCCAGTTCACTCTGGCGGGCCATCCTAATAGCCCCATCTAATGTTAAATCAGACTCTAACTGCAGCTTCAGTGAGACTTCAGCATCTGCAATTCCAATAACTATTCTGTCTATGATTTGCTCTTCTTTAGCAACACCAAACTCACAGAATTCCGCTAGTTCATACAGGCTGCACACAAATGACTCCACAGATTCTCCCACACGCTGAGAACGTATGTGAAAACAAGCTCTCTCATGAATCACATTTCTTTTGGGCACAAGGTGGGCACTGAGTTTATTAATAACTATTTCAAAGTCAAATTCTTCCCCTTCTTGGAAAGTAAAAGTATTGAACACTGGCTCCACATCTTTCCCCATAGAGTATAAAAGAGAATTAACTTCACCACTCTCCTTGTCCAGCTTGGAAGCGATCCTGAAGCGCTGAAACGGCTGACGCCATGTGGGCCAAGCTGCAGGCTGAGAGAAGTCAAAAGGCTCAGGTGGAGTAAACTTTGACATCGTCATTGATCAGAAAACAGAAGCGCAGGCAAGAACTTCTGACACCATGTCATGAGATGCAGGACACATGCAGGACATAGCAAAGATGGTACAACTCTATTTTATTGTAGAGCATGGAAATATACATCTGGGTAGCATTGATTTCATGAACTAACTTCGACACAGACAAACGGACCGAAGCCCCAACCCCAATCTAGTGATGTCACCTCCTACTCTCATCACAGATCTCTCTGCTACAATATCTCTGAGACTCTAGATATCTTACGGCCCAAGCACACAATCAAGATGGTGAACTGAAACAGTCACTAGTTGTGTGGGGTAATAAAAAACTAACTCCCACTTCATTTTGCTGGTTAACTAAGATCATAACTGATTTCTGTTAAAATATGTTATGTTATTATAAAGATGGGTTATCTCTCCCTCTTATGTCCAATTAACTTGCACTCTCTGGCTCTGCATGTTGTCTTATTTTATTATAATTATAATCCTATTGCTTAACTCCCTTATATCTAAAACAAAACTAAACAAGGGTACAACAAACAATTTGGGATCTAGATCTACCTTTTGGAGAAGCTTCTTCACTAGCAGAGTCATTTATCTTCAACAGTGCTAATCAGATGACTCTATGTACGGCCCAAGAGCGGTCATTAAACAATTTACAGAGGGATTTCTTATAAAGTTTCATTCAGCTTAGCTTCACCTCATAACTATTTTCCTGATGTTTTTAAATGCTTATCTCTGCATTTAATTATGTACTTATGTATATGCTAGTGATCTATTGTGTTTTTTGCTTTTTCAATAAAAAAAACAACAGGTATGTTAAACTCAAAATTGAATCACTCATAAAGGGCTAGATTACAAGTGGTGCGCTATTTACCGCTGCCATTTGAGCATACACTTTGCAAGAAGTAATCTTTTTGTATGTGTCGGATAGCGCATGTATTACAAGTTGAAAGTAATACACAAAGGACTTTGGAAACACATAAATACAAAAATATATATGCACACACACGCATATATATACAGTATATATATATATATATATATACACACACACATACTGTACATACACATATTTAGACATATACAGTATGTATGTATACATACAATATAGCCCTTTGCCGTCAAACAAGTTGTCATATACCATATTTAAAAAAATATATATATACTTAAATAATAAAATATATACTTAAGTACATAAATAGTTTTTATTAGAAAGTGTTTATATTTGTGTAACTTTAATTTTCAATATATTTATGTTGTGTTTAGTGCACCATTTTTTTACGCACTACCCTCTACGCAAGCTTTTCAGTCGAACTAACCTGATGAGCGTAAAATGCATTTTCTTTTATTTTGTAATATGAGCGGTCTTTAACTTGTGCATAAAAACCTGATATCGCTTGCACGCAAACGTTAATGTGCCACTTGTAATGTAGCCCAATTTTTTTTATTTTATGTTGCCTACTTTTCATTCAAATTTAAAAACAAAACGTATATTTTTCCACTCCCCAGAGATGCTGGAGTACATTCAGTGGAATGTAGAAAACTGACCATTCTAGGTGCTGCAGTGACTGCTTGATATATGCAAGAGGTCATATATATCTGTCTTTAAAGGGACACTCAGGTTAAATTAATTTTTCATGATTCAGATACAGCATGTAATTTTAAACAACTTTCCAGTTTACTTCCATTAAAAAAAATGTGCACAGTCTTTTATATTTACACTTTTTTGAGTCACCAGCTCCTACTGAGCATGTGCAAGAACTCAGACTATACGTTTATGCATTTGTGATTGGCTGATTGCTATCACATGGTACAGGGGGAGTGGAAATATACATAACTTTGAAATGTGTTAGAAAATAATCTACTACTCATTTGACATTCAGAGTAAATGCAGAGTATTTTCTTGTTATCTTGCATTTGTTGATTATGCAAATCTACTGTGTTTACTGGTCCTTTAATTGGCCACAGTAAAGAAGAGACAATAAACAGCTCACAAGAGGCTTTGCAAGGGGTGTGTCCCTGGTCTGAAAACCAATCTTTGCTAACAAAACCACAGTTTTAATTTTTTTTAAAAAACATTTATTTTGCATGCATATTTTTTTAAATAGTGATTCATCTTGACCCATATATCATAAAATTACTTTCACATTCTATTATTTAACAACTATTTAGATAGCATTCTCTTCCACTAAATTCTTGCTAATGCCCCTATGGTAATCCCAGCTCCCCCGTTTACATCTTATGCCTACTTATGCCCCCAGGGGGCAGTGCCGCCCACTTTGGGAACCACTGTTATATAGGGTTAGACCATATCTTAATTTATAATGATGTGTCACTTTGTGATTGGATTATTGATGATTGTGATAATAGGTCTTACCAAAAAAAAGATAGAAAAATGTAATTCCAGAAATCCTTTTTTTTTTCTGCATCTGTGTAAGAAATACAGACGTTGCAATACTATTTACTACCACCTATTAGAGGAACTAACAACTTTATGAATTATGAAGAGATAGATGAATTTGAATAGTGGTGTAAATATCACTGAGTAGAAACAAATATTTAAAGGACATTATCACAATTAAAAATGCAACACACATGAAGCTTTCAATCAGAAGAACAATCAGATTTTAACTAAACATTATTTAACCATACTCAGGGACAAGACTATCATTGGTGCAGCAGGTGCAGTGGCACCGGGGCCGAGGGCTTGGGGGGCCCATAGCTGCCAGTTTATACACAGGCTTGTACAGAATGTGTATAATCCTAATGCAGGGGATACTTTTATTAGTGCAGGTCTATCTATCTATCATCTATTTATACTCAAAATCCTTATAAAGAGCAGCATGTATATCATTACTATTGCTTACTTAAGTACCTTTGGGGAGCCAATTTTTTTTTTTTTTTTTAACCAAGGCCCTCTGTTGAGTAGGTTCGCTACTGACCATACTGTAATAATTGCCTTTCCATTAACCTGAATGTGTCGCAAAGACCTTTGCTACATATAATATACTACCCATATGGATAAAGGTATAAGTGCATCAGGTAGTATATATGCAGAGCTATACTGGTGACGTCATCAGAGTGTATGGGATTGACAACATCTAGTTCATACAGCTTTGCAACTACATATTTAAGATGTTTTTTTCATAAATGTAACTAAATCCTGCTAAATTCTTTAATAATGAAATGCATTCATTACCACATGGTTTACAAAAAAATTATAGTTTAAATATTGTTTGAAATAAATATTGCTATAAAATATATAATAAAAATATGCATTGTTAAAGGGAGAGTAAAGTCAAAATTAAACTTTAATGATTCAGATAGAACATGCAATTGTAAACGGCTTTCCAATTTACTTCTAGTATCAAAGTTGCTTTGTTCTGTTTGTATCATTTGTTGAAGAATAAATTTAGATAGGCTGATAGGAGCTCAGGCGTGTGCACGTGTCTCTAGCAGTCTGTGGCAACAGCATTCGCAACTATGTATAACATTGCTATAAATAATGTTGCAAACACTGCTGCCAGATGGCTAAATACACGTGCACACTCCTGAACTCACATAGGATTACTCTTTAAGAAAGGATACCAAGAGAACTAATCAAAATTGATAATAGAAGTAAATTGCAAAGCTGTTTAAAACGTCATGATCTATCCGATACATTTAAGTGGACATGAAACCTCAAAAATGTCTTTTATGATTCAGATAGAGAATAACATTTTAAACAACTGTCCAGTTTACTTATTTTATTTGCTCAATACTCTAGGTATGCTTTGTTGAAGAAGCAGCAATGCATTACTGAGAGCATTGGGAGAGCCAATGACATGAGAGGTATATGTGCAGCCACCAATCAGCAGCTTCTGAGTCTACATAGGTATCCCTTTCAATTAAAGAAATCAAGAGAACAAAACAAATTAGATAATAGAAGTAAATTGGAAAGTTGTTTAAATCACATGCTCTTTCTGAATCATGAAAGAAAAATGTCTCTTTAAGTTTAATTTTGACTTTATTGTACCTTTAAATCTCATTAAAGTCTTAACAAAATTGTTCTGCAAAAATCTTATTTTATGGAAAAATTAAAATTAGGATTAAAACAACACAGGGGAAAAAAAACTATTTAATGCACACGGTATAAAATCCTTCTAAAACACACTCAGAATTAGCGGGTAGACTGTGCACGCTCCAAAAGTAATAAATCATAAAGACTAACAAAAAAATAAGGTGCTTTCGTAAATACACATCTGCATATCCTGTATGTTTAATTTTCTGCAAGATACCATGCATTTACAAATACTTAGTTTAATCTCCATATAGTGAATCCCTTTATTCTATAAAGAACCCCTATACGTTCTCTCCACAGACTGCCTGGCCTGACTAGATGCACCTGAAGAAAAGAAAAAAAAAAGAGTTTTCATTTCCCAGACTTCAGATTACTAATATTTTATGATTTTCCAGAAGTTTAAATGGACACGGAGGTTAAACTTTTACTTTTCAGCTTTAAGATACTTTCTAATTCAGTAGACATGTGCGATTCGATTCGGTCCGAATCGAAATTCGGACAAATTTGTCGAATTCAGAGATTCGGATCGATTCGAATTTCCGAATTGCAGTAGTGCCGAATCTACCGAATAAATCCGAATCGATTTGAATTTATTCGGTAGATTCATATGGATTCGGATGGCCGTGTATTGCACTAGTATTGTACAGTATACTAGTGTAATACACAGCACATCCCACTTAACACTGACCGAAATTCCGAATCGATTCGAATCAAACCGAATTTCCCACGAATCCGAAAGAATCCAAATGAATCCGAAACAAATTCATTCGATTTCTTCCGAATTCGAATCGATCCAAACCGAAATTCGAATCGGTCCGAATCGATCCGAACCGAACCGAATTTTTCGAAGCTGCACATATCTATAATTCAGTAGTCATTATCAAATGGACTTATTAAATGTACACTAGGAATGGGCGAATGTGTTTATATTCAAATTCGAATGTTAGAACAAATGTTATTGTAGAAATTCGATTTACATAATCAAATGTTGACAAGAACTTTCGAATTTGATTGTTCATAATAAGATCGAATGTCCACATTCTAAATTTTGAATGTAATATTCGATTTAATAAATACTATTCAGAAGTTCATTAGTTCATGTGATAGGGAATTTAGTAAATTGATACATAATAGATACAAATAAATAAATTTGAATTTTTCTATTTCGAATATTGCATAATTCGAATATTACATTTAAAGGAAGCATTAGAAATACTTGTATAAATAAACACCAGCTTTATTAGAACATCATATTAAAACAAAGCATACATAGAATACAGAGAATGTTCTCTGTATGTTCTGTTTTAATATGATGTTATACTAAAGCTGTTTTTTATTTATACGGATGCTTCCAGGACTTTCTTCCTTTTTGCCCACATTTGATATTTTTTTACCTGGACCTCCGGAACCAAGTCTGTGTCAGGATCAAGTCTGTTGTTCACCGCTTACGTTGTTTTGCTTACATCACATAGGATTGCATTGTATACACCCTTCATCAGTGGCTACAAGGTGATTGGATGGGCCTATCACGTGCACCAGAAGCCTCCGTTGATTGACCCAAAGGAATTGGGAGGAGGAGTAAGGAGACGCGTTGCTCCCGAACCGGGTCTCCGGAGCACGTAAGACGCCATGCTGCTATTTGATAGCATTGGCCAGAGATTCACCGTACCATCTCGGATGGGTGCATACGATTGATCTGTGCTGAGCAACAGAAGCTTCAAACTGTAAGCCATTCCTTTTATCATGTATTGCGGTAAACACTTCACATGACGGTATGACCAGTTCTATTATAGATATTTTATGCTATCAGCTCTGGTTGATTGGAATTATCCTGTTGTTTCATTCATTAGAAATACTATTACAAATATATAAATTCAAATTTTTCAAATTCGGATATTGCATAATTCGAATACATGAAATAAATGTTAGAATGTTGTACAAACATTCAAAATTTGAAACAAACGAACAAATGTGTTAAAATTAGTTTCATTTTTTTTAATGTTGTGAAACATTCGCCCATCCCTAATGTACACTTTCTGAGACACCAGCTCCGACTGTGCAAGAGTTCATAGTGTATAAATATATGAGTCTGTGATTGGCTAATGTCTGTCACATGATACAGGGGACTGGCAAATTGAGTGGATCCTACAAGATTATAAACTCTAACTTTGCAACATACTACATAGTGATTAGTTGCAAGTTTTTTCAGTAAGGTGTTCGTTTAATGAATGTGGTTTATTGAATCAATTTGCTGCAATGTTTTACATTTTCCTTTCATGTAAATGGTTAGAAAGCTCTCCCAAAATCCAGTAAAATTCCAGAGAAATATGTTTTTCTTTGTATTTTTAAACAAATTTACAGTTATATTGTATTTGTAATTCACCTAGCTTCTCTAAAAAATAATTGTAACACACTTACAGCTAGAACTGTACATTTGGACAAATGCAAATTTGTCTGAATTTTGCATTTTTTGTTGAGTCATTTGATATATGAGCAGCCGATTACATTATTGGACGAAATGGCTGAAAAAAGAGTGATTATGTGACGAAATCAATTTGTTCATTCACTCAAGCTGTTTGGCGCAAACAAATTGGTGCAGGAATGAAGGTTAGGAATTTGACACACACATTCGGCACTCTTCTTGTGAATCAATAACCAAACATGACAAAGTTTTGGGTACAAAAGGCCGCAGCCCGCATTTATTAAACAAACAAGTGTTTACAAATAACACAACCACTTAACCAATGTGGTTACAAAGAACTCTGGGGTGCTGTCCATCATCCACCACACGTGCCTTCCACTGGCTGTTGCCAGGCACGCCCCCTTTTCTTAAACTCTCCCCATCGTCCGATGAGGTACCATTACCACATAAAACTCGCCTGATAAGGCCAGCACCCGCCCTTAGCTGCGACTTCCAAATTCTTAAAACAGGGAGGGAGGGAGGGAGCTTTTCCCGCTTCACAAGGGAAATGATGCTGGCTTCCGCCTCACAACCCTCAATATTTATACTCGCTCCTGCTCCTCAAAATTCTGCCTAGCAACCCACTGCTATTGGCCTGCAGTGTGGTCACATGCCCCTGCTCTCAATTCATTCCTTCCGGGGCTTCTTTGACACACACATTCGGCACTCTTCTTGTGAATCAATAACCAAACATGACAAAGTTTTGGGTACAAAAGGCCGCAGCCCGCATTTATTAAACAAACAAGTGTTTACAAATAACACAACCACTTAACCAATGTGGTTACAAAGAACTCTGGGGTGCTGTCCATCATCCACCACACGTGCCTTCCACTGGCTGTTGCCAGGCACGCCCCCTTTTCTTAAACTCTCCCCATCGTCCGATGAGGTACCATTACCACATAAAACTCGCCTGATAAGGCCAGCACCCGCCACAGACCGACCTACCGTCGGACACCGCCCAACCGGGCTAAGGCCTTCTGTACCCCTTCTTTTAGGTTAAAATTAAATAAGTGCAACCCTACTTCATTGAGATGCACCCCATCCTTAATAAAAAAGCATCTGCCTGATTCCCCTTCGAATTCAACATGGCGAATGCCAAAACCCCCCAACTGAACAACAAAACCTGATAGAGTCCTGTTAACCTTTCTCCTGGATAAATCCAGCCTCCTGACATCCCAAGCTGAGCGCCATTCCAACCTTGTCTCAATTTCTGACCACACAATTAACACCTTCGGGAACAAAACCTTCAACCTACGCATGCCACCCTTCAACTGGTCAATCAAATCTTTTTGAGCCATAAACCCTAAGTCATTTCCTCCAGCGTGTAACACCAAAATGTCAGGAGGCTTGTACAGCCTGGCAAACTTACTCACTGTACTCACTATCCCTTCCCATTTGAGACCTCTTACCCCAAACCACTTTACCCCAACCTGTTCCAGAGGAAGACCCAGCTGGATTCCCCCTTCCTTTGTTGCTGCAGCTTTTCTCGCCCAGTAAATGAAAGAATGTCCAACTATCCAACACTGAACTGGACCTGTTAAGAAAAAACAAAACTAAACTAACATGTTAGGACGAACATAACGCTTATAACACCCCGACTTCCACCTTCCCACCTTTTTCACAACTTCCTCACTCAAACCCAATTCATGCGCCTCAGTTGCCGTGCCTATTCTAAACGAATGGCATCCAAAATCTTTAGGGTCCACCCCAGCCACGGACAAAGCCCTTTTAAGTACCGCCCCAAACTGATATTTTGACAATGCTCCTCCATCCTCGTGCCTCAAAAGAGGGCCCTCACCACTAGGCCTGATCCTCAGATAATCCACCAGTGAACCTACCGGGCAACAAACACCCCCGATAGCAAATAACTTGATTAAGCGGCCCATACCCTCCTGATCTGTCTTAGATTTTCTAAGCCAAATGGACACTTCCTCCCTTGATATCACCACATCACCGAAACCTATACCGCCATTGTCCTTTCTATTAGCCCCAACCAATTCCAACACTCTAAAAGCCCCAAAAAAGGCTAAAACAAAAGCAACCCGAAACAAATAATACTCAAACTTAGAATTGCACACCACCTCCAAAGCCCCAACTACCTTTAATAGTAAACCAAATACAAGTGGACGTCTTTTGTCCCCCTTAGCTCCACCTCTACAAACACCTCTCACCGCCAATTTTACCCAAAATTCCTTTGTCAAATCAACCCATCCCATCAGCTTAAACAGAAAGGCTAACGCCGCCACCTGACGATTCACCATGGATTTTGACATCTTCGCCTCTTTCCATTCCTGCACCCAATCAACCAAGTACCACACCCAATCCTCTTTTGACAGCCTGATTCCATCCCTGTGCAGTCTACCAAACCACCGTTTCCATACTGGCACATAAGCTCTTAACGTACTCTGGGCTAAAGCCCCTCTCGCTAATTTCAATCCTTTAAGAAGTCCATCTGCCACAAAGCCCTTGGGCATTCTTCCCCATCCAACTTTGCCTCCGGGGCTGCTTCCCGAAACTTCTGCCACTGCAACCGGGAAAGAGAGTCAGCAATCACATTTTGCTTCCCGGGCACATGCACTGCCCGAAAAAACACATTCCCCCTCAAGCATTCCAGGACAAACACTCGGAGAAGCCGAATCACTGGCCTTGACTTCGCTGTCAACTTATTAATCGCAAATACCACTCCAAGATTGTCAGAGTGGAAAGTCACCTTCCTATCCCTCAGCTCACCATTCCAAACCATAACAGCCACCACCAACGGAAACAATTCTAGAAACACCAAGTTCTTGGTTAAACCTTGATCCTTCCATTCCTCAGGCCATGTATCCACGCACCATCTGCCATCAAAATATGCCCCAAAGCCATGTGCTCCTGAAGCATCTGTGTATAGGTGCAACATCTCATCCAATACCGGCCCCTCCTGAATGAGCGACCGCCCATTGAACTCTTCCAGAAAAATCAACCACACTCTAAGATCCTCCTTCAACTCCTTTGAAAGCCGGATCCTGTGGTGTGGTTCCTTCACCCCAACCGTGGCCAATGCCAGGCGCCTTCCAAAAACCCTTCCAACTGGGATCACACGACAAGCAAAATTAAGCTTGCCCAGTAGCGATTGCATTTCTCGCAACAACACTTTCCCCTTCCCAAGCATCCCAATTATGACCTTTTTTAGATCTACCACCTTTTCCCAAGGTAACGAGCACTCCATCAATACTGAGTCAATCTGGATCCCCAGAAAACTCAACTTAGTCACCGGCCCTTCCGTCTTTCCTGGTGCAATCGGAATCCCGAATTGCTCAGCCACTTCAACAAATGTTTTCAACAACATTTCACAAACTCCAGAACCAGCTTCCCCCACAAACAGGTAATCATCCAAATAATGGACCATCGATGACCTGCCCGCCTTTTTCTTCACCACCCATTCCACAAATGTACTAAATTTTTCGAAATACGCACAGGATATGGAGCATCCCATGGGTAAACACAGATCAACGAAAAATTCCCCTTGAAATTGGCAACCCAATAAATGATGACACACCGGATGGACTGGTAAAAGCCGAAAGGCTGCCTCCACATCCACCTTTGCCAACAATGCTCCAATCCCCGCTCTCCTGACCACACTCACCGCCTTATCAAATGAAGCATAACGTACTGCCGTCAAAGACGGGTCAATCCCGTCGTTAACAGACGCGCCCTTAGGATGAGACAGGTGGTGAATCATTCTAAATTGTCCCTCCGTCTTCTTTGGGACCACCCCAAGTGGGGACACCCTCAAATTCGGGAATGGAGGGTCCTTGAAGGGGCCCGCCATTCTCCCCAGTGCCACCTCCTTTTTCAACTTAACTTGAACCACCTCTGGGAATTGCTCAGCCGATTTTAAATTCCCAGGAACTCCCGAACCCTTTGAACCCTCGAACGGGATACGAAATCCGGAACTGAAGCCCGTCAGTAACAGCTCCGCATCCCCCGCTCTACCCTTTGTCTTACCGTATAGGCTTAGCCACGGGGCCATCTCTCTTACCCTCACCGGGGTCCGAGCCCGTAGCAGCACCCTCACCTCCTTTTCCATTCCCCTTTCCTTTTCGGAAACATTTTGCCCCAGAGTGCGCACCTCCGCATCCTGAGCACTCGTGCTTGTATTTGCACGCCCCTCCGAACCTACACACCCCTTCATTAAACTGGAAGCAGAGGCCTTTTTTAATTGCCACCGATGTGGTCCCCACTGACGTTCCACTAGCCCCCGTTCCACCATTCCGAAAGGACTGCCCCCTCAAAGGGGTCATTAACTCCAACCACACCCCCATTTCTCTGTCGTCCCACCGCATCTCTGGACGTACCGCCAGCCTCTGGCGGAACTGTTCATCGTACCGCCACCAAGCAAGACCCCCATATGTCCTCTGAGCCCCTGATATTTCATCAAAATAGCAAAACATAGTCGAGCTCTGCTCGGGGAATTTCTCCCCGATCACGCTGGCTAATATGCAAAAAGCCCTCGTCCAGTTTGAAAAAGTTTTAGGTAATTTCCTCCACTTTTTCTTTCTCTCCTCCTCTTCCTTTTTGCCCTGTTCCCCTTTTGGATCTTCCTTTAACTCAATAAAGTGGTCCAACGGCAACAATGAAAAGATCTCTACAAACTCTCGTTTCCATATCTTTTCTTTAACCTCTTTACTCAGATGGATACCAAGTGGTCCAATTGAGCACAAGCAAGGCCTACGCAAGGCTTGATCCGCCACAATTAACACTTCACCGCTTGTAACCGGCACCGACCCTCCTTTTTCTACCCCACTCCCCGAAGGGGTTCCAACCACCGGTACACTAACCTCCTTCACTACCGGTACCCATGCTCCCGCTACTGTTCCTACATCACCCCCAACTTTCCTTTTGTCTTCTAATTGAGCCACCAGCTCCTTCAGACCTTTCATCACCGTCTCATACACTCCCCCCGACTCTTCTTTTTCTTTCCCCCCCTGCAGGGAACCCGCCATCTCACCTGGCGGCCTTGACTCAGGCTCCTGTACCACTATTGTATCCTGTCTTCTCCTTTCCGCCCTGTCACCTGCAGATCCTCTCCCCCTATCATCAATGTTATAAGACATAGAGCTTTCCCTCCTACGTGTATGTTCTCGATCTCTATCCCGCCTGCCCCATGTGGGGGACGTATGCCTTTCCCGCTCCCTGTAGTCTATCCTTGGCGTCCGAGATCTCTCCCTCCGCCGTGTCCCTCTGCTCCTGCTCCTGTCCCTTCTGCTCTGTCCACCTGAACCTCCACCTGATCTCTGTGGAGAATGATTAACATGATGTCTCTGCCTCCTAGTGTCTTCCTTCTCTCTTCCCCTGCCCCTCTCTCGTTCTTCCCTCATTCCCCCAATTTGTCCTCCACTCTGAGTTACGTGTCCCCCCCCAGGCACCAGAGAATTGAGCAGCTGCATTAAAGTAGCCATCTCTCCTACCTGTGCCGAACTCTCCGGTTCCGTCTGCTGTCCCAATTGCAATTCTTCACCAGCGAAGTCACTGTAGGATTCATTCATCCACAGGACGTCCTCCTCCAGCTCCTGTAATGAAGACTGCACCGCAGGCAACCCCGGCCTTTCCACCGGGACGCCGTCCGACTCCTCCGGTTCTGAAACACAATCATTAACTTCCAAATTATTCCTTTTCTCAGTCCTTTTTCCCCCACTCCTGTTCTCCCTGCCCCTCTCTGTCTCTGTACCCCTATTTACCCCATCCCCCCTACCCCCTGTAACCCTATCCCTTTCCCTTATATCCTGTACTAAAACCTCAACGGCCTCTCCAATCCCACTTGATATCCCTCCTGCACTATGCCTGACGTCCCTATTCGCCTCAGCTCCCCTTTCTCCACCTCCCTCTTTTCCCTTTTTACCTCTTGCCTTAGCTTGCCCCTTCCCAAAACCTCCTCTTCCCCTGCCCAAACAACGTCCACTATTCTCCCTCATGTTCCCTCCAATTCCTCCGCTACCACTCGCAGCACCTACAGTTTCCTTATCCCTCCTCTCACTGCTCCTTAAGTTTACACCTGTTCCTCCAACGCCCCTACCGCTTCTCTCATTCCCACTCATCCCCTCCCCCCTTCTCCTTCTATCCACACTCGCTCCCTCAAAGCCCAAGCCATCCCCTCCCTTCTCAGCCCCCTGTTTACTTATACCGCTCCTGGCGACTGCCACCTCACCCTCCCTGCTCCCCGCACAAACCTCATGTGTCACCATTACTCCCCCCTCCACGCTGCCTACGCTCGTCCCCAGCAACCTAGGCCTCAGTGTTCCCCTCCTACTCCCTGCTGACACTGGAGATGTGCACAGCTCCTCCACAGCCCTTCTCTTGCCTCCCGACTTTCCGCTAACTTCACCCTTGGCCGTATCAGGCCTCCCTTGACCCAAAGCTCCCCTCCTGTCATCCGGACTAAGCCGCACCGGCGGCTTCGTCCGCCTCACCGGCCGACCGCACCTGACCTGATGTCCCTGCTGGCTCGACTGTCGACAACCCTTCACCGGAACCGCTGTCCTCTGAAAAGAGCCTCTGCTGGAGCCAGGTAACACCTTTTTCCGCTACCAAGGTCTTTACCTGTTCCAGCAAAAGGCTCACGCTCTCCATTCTGCCTGTCAGCTTTTCCCGCTTCACAAGGGAAATGATGCTGGCTTCCGCCTCACAACCCTCAATATTTATACTCGCTCCTGCTCCTCAAAATTCTGCCTAGCAACCCACTGCTATTGGCCTGCAGTGTGGTCACATGCCCCTGCTCTCAATTCATTCCTTCCGGGGCTTCTTATATTGTTTGGTTTATAAGCTCTTTTGTTTGTAATGATGTACAGGGGGTGTTACCATTCATTTGTCTATCGTCCCCTGTCCTATTTTGCCATAGTATTACTAATAACTGATGTTAGGGACAGCCAGTCAGGCACTAAATGCTGTATATTAGTCATACTTAAATAATTACTTAAATAATTAAGTTATTTTAATTGTTCAAACCCTATAATGCAAGATTTTGGTAAATATAAATTGTCTATATTAGCTCTTCCCATTGGAAAAAACAGTAACATATCTGAATCTAATATTTGTCTGAACTGAATGAATGTATGGACGAAATTCATCCAAACCGAATGTTTGAAAAAATCAGAAATTAATCTTTTGGACAAAACAATTTCTACTTTTAGCCCCATTTGTCAAATCATGGATGGACTGGGTTCCCTACCTGGGAACATGTCCACCGATGATTGCGGCAAGTATTTTCTTGTGCATCCCGCTCCCTGCTCATGCGCAAGCACGGACTATCAATGACCTGAACGAGTGAGTAAAAAATTATAATTTAAAATCAATCCTTAAAGATGTAGTTCCTGATTTATGCTGAATAATTATTTATGCAATTTTGCACTGAGCATGACCTAGTGCCACCAATTAAATCCGTCTTTCACTGCATTCCAGTGCTGACCTGTTTGCACATGTGCAGAAACTCTCCTTCAGATACCTACTGTATAACCTAGGTTCCAAAATGGCGGCACCCATAAATAAAGGGAGGGGCACAAAATATATTTAGTGTTTAATATCCTATTAATGTAGTTTGAGTAAAATATGTCATTTTGAAATGTATTATGATTTTTTTTTTGTATTGTAATAAAAAAAATAATAATATTGATTGTTTTGTTTATGTTTGTAAGGTGTGTCATTTTTAACCAATAAAGGACAGGGAGTTTTTTCTTTCAGCCAGTGAGCAATCAGTTATAGACTGACATGCACTTCCTGCTAATCTTAAAAACAAACAGCTTTAACATAACCTTTTGTTCATGCAAAACATATTTTAATATGTTTACATGGTGCTCTTTGCTATGCATGACATCAATTTTAATAGTTTATTTTTTCTCTTAATGTGAGCTCTCATAAAAACACTTTGTCTTTGGTCACTATATTTGATCATCCTGTAGTTTACATATATCTATGTATAAAGTGTATGGACATCCAATAAGGCTTTCATTATACATGCAACCACCCTAGATGTATTTACATGAGACAAACAGTAACTCTCTCCCAACCCCAACAGTGTTGTAAATGACTGTTGGAAAGAGCGCTACTGCACAGTGATTATTTAATTACTACGGCATGCAGAAGCAGTCCCTCCCAGTTCTGGCTATGCCTCTCTTTGTTTTGGCAGCTTTATGTTGAGACTCTGGGGCAACCCTGCCAACTCAAGTGCTGTGAGAGTGCCAGAGCACTCGCTGACTGAAACTGCAGCTAAATACACAGCAGCTTGGGCACACAGTCACATATGGCAGGGATCTTTTTATTACTGCAGCTGCTTTATAAATGAATTCCCCATAAAGAGAATAATTTGATTTACTGGTGACAGTTAAAGGGACAGTATACACCAATTTTAATTTTAACTGCATGTAATAGACACTACAATAAAGAATGATGTGCACAGATACTGATATAAAAATCCAGTATAAAACCTTTTAAAAACGTATTTAGCACGGTTGATGAGGTTAGGCTGGGACACCCACTGAAAGGAGCTGAGAGAATCTAAATACCCATTTTCACATCTCTAACATCTGAAACCACTGAAAGGAGCTGAGAGCAGAACATCCCCTCCCCCTTCCCTGCATATGAAAAGACCCATTTTACAAATAGAACAATCTAAAGTCTGTATACATCAGGATACATCTAAAACTTTGGGGCTTGGTTAGGAGTCTGAAAATCAGCACAATGTTATTTAAAAATAAGCAAAACTATACATTTTTTACAAAAGCACCCCCAGATGGGTTATATAAAGGGATCATCTGCAAAACATTTATGCAAAGAAAAATCTAGTGTATAATGTCCCTTTAAAGGACTGGACAATGTGATAGAAACATATACTGTTGTCCTTCATGCTGGGCAGCATCATTATATTCCATTTAGATTTATATACTTCCCAACATACAAAAAGAATACTTAAGGCCCGATTCTGTTAAGTTCTCTGGTCTGGTGAGATTCTACAAGATGCCTCGTCAGTGTTAGAAAGCCCCTTAAAGGGACATGAAACCCAAAACGTTTCTTTCCTGATTTGGGTAAAACATACAACTTTAAACAACTTTCTAATTTACTTCTATTACCTAATTTGTTTAATTCTCTTGGTATCAAGGAGCAGCAATGCACTAATGGTTTCTAACTGAGCACACGGGTGAGCCAATCACATTTTGTATATATATATGCCGCCACCAATCAACAGCTAGAACCTAGGTTCTCTGCTGCTCCTGAACTTGCCTAGATAAACCTTTCAGCAAAGGATAACAAGAGAAGGAAGCAAATTAAATAATAGAAGTAAATTGGAAAGTTGTTTAAAATTGTATTCTCTATCTGAAATACGAAAGAAATTTTTGGGGTTTCATGTCCCTTTAAGGATTGTTTTGAGGCAATTTTTACCTTAAAAACTGTGAATCTTCATAAGGGGAGTTCACTAATATGCTTTATATTAAAGAGAACAGAAACCTAAACATTTTCTTTTGTGATTCAGACAGAGCACACCATTTAAAAAAAAAGTAACTTACATCTATTATCAAATTTGTTCAGTGCCCATGATATTCTGCGTTGAAGAGATACCTAGGTAGGCATCTGGAGCACTGCACTGCAGGAAATAGTGCTGCCATATAGTGCTCTTGCAAATGGATAACATTTTTGCAAAACCGCTGCCATATAGTGCTCTAGAAATAGGCAGGCTCCTTAGCTTATGTCCCTGCTTTTCAACAAAAGATACCAAGAGAATGCAGAAAAATTGAAAATAGAAGTAATTTAGAAAGTTGTTTAAAATAACATGCTCTGTCTGAATCATGAAAGAAAAGTTTTGGGTTTCATATATTTTCAGTAAAATAAGCTGATGATTTCTCTCTGGCAAGTTTTTTAGAATTAGGGGTCAATTTATCAAGCTCCGTACGAAGCTTGATGCTCCGTGTTTCCAGCAAGCTTGAAGTCTAAAGACCGCTGCTCCATAACCTGTCCGCCTGCTCTGAGGCGGCGGACAGAAATCAACCCGATCGAATACGTTTGGGTTGTATTGACATCCCCTGCTAGCGGATGATTGCCGGGAAGGGGTTAAAAAGTTATATATGTATACATAAATACACATATAAACAGATATATACAATTACATATACATTTATACACTTATATATACACTTTGGAGCCCTTTCCAGTCAAATACCTTAATAGTTGAAATATAATTTTTAATCAATTGTAATATTTAATAATGTGTTTTAATGTGTTTTTTACTGTATATATTTAGCATTCCAATATTCTTCACATAGTAGAAAATGTTCTTAGTGTTTTTAAATATATTTATCTATAAATATAAATATACCTGTATATATTCATATAGATATATAGGTATAAATATATATTAAAAAAAAAAATCAGAAATATATAATATATATTTAAAAATAAAGGTGAAGAACATTGGATTGTAAAATATTCCTAACTACCTTCAGCTTTAACGCTGTAGCTCTAATGCAGTGTCAGGTTAGAGCGTGAGCGATAAGTGTTAGTTGTTGTTTTTGAAAGCACACTCCATTGAAGTCCAAAAAGAGAAAAAGTTAACACTGTCATGATACCCAAAGTCCTGTAGCTAGTTTTCACTTGTGTGCAAACAATTTACTTTCAACTTGCAATACGCATGCTAACCGCCCTTGTTAAAAGTTTACTTTGAGCAGTGTTTGCGTGAGCGGAAAACATATTTACTTGCCACTTGTAATCTGGTCCTTGGAGAGCTGCAAATATAAGAAATATATTTTATAAAAAAATAGGTCATACTTCTACTTGGAACAAAAGAGCAATGATTTGGCAAGATATATGCAGAGGTCCCAACTGTCCCACATTCTCTCTTCCCTATGGATCACCAAATTTCATCCAGGACACCTGAATCTCACAGAGCACCCAACTACATCCCAGATCTTAAGTGATCAAGTGCCCTAGCGGCATGAAACGCGTCTGTTGCGGAGGGTCAAGGCTCTTTTACTTTTGCCTGTTTTCCTATAGTTGCATTTATGGTGCCAAGCAAGTGCCTTTCATGCTTTTAATGGATTCAATACATTTTGGACATTTTACTTACTACTGTTCCGGTCTTCTTTGAGTGCCAGGATATCTACTGTTTCTACATCCCAGACCACACAGACTGAGCGCTAATATCTGAGGGAAGATATATGTAGGCTTACCAGAAGTTCCACTTTTACTGGGATTGTCCCGGTTTGGAGGTGCTGTCCCAGTGTCCCACCCAGTTGTTCATTCTGTCCCAGTAGGGTTGCCACCTCCAGGTTTCAAATCATGTTTCCGGGTTTCAGACCGCCTGAAACCCAGACACATTATTCAAAATCACTGGACTGTGGCTCTCCAGCATAGTTGGATGCTGGTACTTTGTTACATACAGCCCTGCTTAGCTTAACGTTCGTGTCCTTCAAAGTTTACATTTTGTCCTACAGGCTGAGTGAGCAGCATAGGGTTTTTTAATTTTGTAGTACTACTTGGTTTATTTTTCTAAGAATTTAACACCCCCCTGACCCCTGGTGACATTGCCGGTAATACACGTTTAGGGGAATCATATAAGTATGATCAGGAAGTGCAGACAGGCAGGATTTTTGGCCTGGATCTTGCTTTACTTCATGCAGGATAGCATTTTGGCTGTAATCTTCCTGCATTATGGTATAGAGTAGCCTCTTAAACAGCTTTAGCAGGTACAGTACGTGTTTCTTTTTTACTTTCATTCAATGTTGTATTTATGCATTATCAGTATTTGGCTCTGTTCCTTAATTAGACACATAAAACACATATTACACTGCAGATATAACATTGTGAAATTGATCATTATGAAAGTGATAATTATGCTTGATGTTTGGCATTATTTAGAATCTGAGATTTAGATTAATGACTTATTTGCCATGACAACATAATGGTGCCTTTTTCACTAGGGGGTGGTGTTATGGTCTATTTAAACTGTGTGATTCACTTGTTTGACTGAGGAAGGGTAGAGTATCCACAAAACATTACACACATAAAAGCTACTACTTTAAAAGGACCGGTAATTGCTACGCCCCCTTGACCACGCTCCTGACCACACCCCCACTGGCACCGCACCAGGTGGTCCCAGTTTCACCTCTAAAAATTATGGTAAGCCTAGATATATGTATGTCATTGTTTTAGCTTATAGTTGCATCAATAGCAATGAGGTACCTATGCTATCTAACGGACCAAGAGTGATGCGAATGCATATACATATATACACCCAATCTTCTGTCCCACATCTCCTTCAGTACACATTTGCTGCTAGGGTTGCCAGGTATCCAGTATTCAACTAAACAATACAGAATTTTAGCAGGGTGTCCAGTAATATCTTCACAAAAATACTGGACACTTAAATGTCCATGAGTGTTAAAATGTATTTCACCTATGCCTCTCAATGCATTACACATATAAAGCAGAAAAATGTGAGGTTCAGTAAAGGGGGTCAAAGTTCTACTGATTACCTATGTTACTGACAACCAAAGAGGTACAATGATTCATTATATACTAATTAATAATTTACTGGCAGCAAAGGGATAAAATGGCTGCCTAGTTATGAAAAATATACATGATAGGATCAAAAGTGGGGTTAGCAGGGTTGCCAGGTGTCCAGTATTTAACCGAACATTCCAGTATTTTAGTAGACTGGCCAGTAAAATCTATACAAAAATACTAGACACTTAAATGTCCTGTTTTTTTAAAGTCCCCTGTCAGCTAAATGTAAAGGGTCTCCTATGCCTCTATGCATTATAAATATGGCTAAAAAAAAGTAACATTGCTGGGTGTGTGCTCCTGGCAGTCGAGTGGATCAAATTACTACTGCATATCTGTGTTACTTGCAACAAAGGGGATGTTAAATCATTGCTGAGTGTGTGCTTCTGGCAGGCAAAGGGGTCATATCACTACAGCATATCAGTGTTACTGGCACCCAAGGGGATGTTAAATCATTGCTGGGTGTGTGCTCCTGGCAGACAAGGGGGTCAAATCGCTACTGCATATCTGTATTACTGGCAACCAAGGGGATAAAATGACTGCTCAGTTGTGAAAAATATATGTGGTGGGATCAAGGGTGGGGCCTAAGGTTGACCTTCTGTGGGGACATTGTGTGACCCTAGCCACCACCCTTGTCCAGTCACCTATAGGTTGCCCGGAATTATTATGGAGCATTACTGGTCTGGCATTCCTAAAAAATGTATGTTTATTTGTTTCCCCTTAAAGGTTAGGTATGATCAGGATAATTGTTTTCAGGGGCCAGGGCCAGGATAAACTAAATGGAGTATGCAGCCCCCTGCTCTCTTTGATTTCTTTTGGAATACTGAGCAAACAAATGTCCATGAATAATATTTTCTGCCTTAGCTCAATGCCATAAGCAGGCAGGTTTTCTCAAGTGTGTAGTGTGATAAAGTCCTGGGTCAATAGAATGACTTCGCTGCCAGGGCATAACACATACCTCCTTCCCACTGGGGCATTGAGAATTTATAGGTCAAACACTTTCTTTTTCTTTGTATCCACCGAACAGCAACACAAATCCAGCACTTAAGTGAAATTTATCTGCATTCCTATACTTTCTTTTCTTTGGAATACAACATAAAAGTTTATGGATAATAAAAATAGAAAGAAAAGTCTTCTTGTTTGTATAGGAATTTTGTTATTTTTAGTTATATTAAGTTATTTAGTTATTAAAGGGACAGTCTACAACAGAATTTTTATTGTTTTAAAAGATAGATAATCCCTTTATTACCCATTCCCCAGTTTTGCATAACCAACACAGTTATAATAATAGCTCCCTGGAGGAGAGCATCGACGTAGGGGATGGTGACCCCTATCTTAGGCAGTGGAGCAGTCCTGGGGAGATATTAGGAGGAGTGCGGAAGTCACTCACCCTCTTCTGTTCCTGCAACCACAAGGTGAAGTTCGTTCCTGAGGCTTGCGGTTGCAGTAACGGAGAAGATGAGTGACGTTGCAGAGCAGGTTCAGCGGTTGGCAGAAGCGAAGGGCCTGGACTGGCTGAGGTCTTACCTGGCGGCGGCGCATCCCTCCAAACCCGGATCTTCGGCAGCTGCAGGCGGGACGGATCACGGCAGGCCGCATCGGCGGTCGAGGCCTCCGGAGCGGCTATCTCCCGATGGCGGCAGGACACGGAGGAGCGGGAGCGGCGCTGGGCCCGAAAGAGATGCCACTGAGCCCAGGCGCCGGACGTCAAATAGAGGAGGCGGATCGCAGGAGCGAACGCGTGTGTCGAGTGAGGAGGCCACGCGGAGGACTTCTGACAGGAGCTGTGACGCGGCAGGTAAGGCCAGGCGGGGAGAGGGGCTGGGCCTCAATGGTGGCAATAACGGGCGGGAGCCGACGGCCCAGGATACTAGGCCTGCAGACCAGGGAGCCGGTGAGACGGCGGGGGAGGGTTCTCCTCAGGCCACAATTATTCAACGGGAGCAGGGAGAGGAGACAGAAATGCAGCAGCGGAGGGGGGCTAACAGGGGAAAGGGGAGGTCTATGACAGGCAGGAAAGGTGTTGTAGTAGGTGAGGAGCAGGGGGTATCGGCGACCAGGAGTACGGGGAACGAGACTCCTGAGGGGGGCAAAAGAAAAGAGTTGTCAGTTAGCCAGGGCGGTAGCGACAAGGAGTGCTGAAGGGGGGGTCTCCAGAAAAAGCGCAGCGGAGGCCCAAAGGGGAAAGAGAGGGCAAGAGTTGTGTGACCGGAGGGGGGATGGGATTAGAGAGGCCAGTATTGGAGAGGGGCCATTAGTAGCGAGGGGGGAGGCAAATGGGGGGGAGCCTGCTAGGGGGAGAGGGGATGTGTGCCCCGCGAATAGAGATGAAGGGGGGGTAGGGGTTGGAAGGGGGGGGGGATATGGTTCCCACGCGAGGGAGGGGGGTTAGGCCTGGGCAAGGGAATCCCGGGGGTGGGAGGGGCCGGGGGGTAAAAAGGGCCGCTAAAGGAAGGGGGCAAGGAAAGAGGGGGCGAAGGGGGCTTGGAGGAAAAGGGGGACGGGCAGGCCTGGGCAGGGCTAACGTGTCTTCTTTATTTCCAGCAGGTGATGAGGAGGAGTTGGAGGGACAGCGGGGTGGTGGGGCAGAACTCACTGCTGAGCCTGCGGGACCGGACCTGGAAGGAGATGCACTGTGGATAGACTACTCCTACAGTGATCTGGAATCGGATGATCCGGGAGAGGGCACTTCATCTGGACCGGTGGCAACACGGCAGGTAGGGGACCTGGCCGCTTTGGAGCAGTTAATCAGGTCATTGGGGACAGGGGGTCTTGGGCGGGATGGTACTGGGGTGAACGTGGAAGGTAGGCATGGGGTGGGATCTAGAGAAGGAAGTATTAGGAGTGTAGGTCAGGTTAGGGATGTCACTGTCTCCTCTTTACAGATACGGCCGCGGGGGGAGGACCCCCTGGCGCGCCACAGCCCAAGAAGGTCGGGAGCGGAACGGCGTCGGGATAAATCCCGTTCGCCCAGAGAGAGGACGCAGCAGCGGAGAAGGGGGCAGTCCCCTACGTGGGGGAGGATCGACAGGTCCCGGGAGAGGAGCAGTCGGAGGAGGAGATCTCGGTCTCCATCCCAGAGGAGGAGGACGAACAGACCCAGAGGGAGGGAGCCTAGGAAACAGCCGGACACCGGGACAGGGGTAGCGGCAGTGCCGATGGAAGTGGCCGGAGCTGGGACGGCACCCAGGAGTGGAGGTGAGGGTGCTATCACTGACACGGGTGTGGCTGGAAGAGAGCATGATGTAGGTGTGCAGAGTATGATGAGTGGTTTAAGGGATCTGCTGACGCAGTTTGAAAGGCGGCTGGTGGGGCAGCAGGGGAACGTTGCAGCAGCTTGGGGCGTAGGGTCCGGGGCAGCAGTGGGGGGCGCAAGTCAGGGGGCTGGTAACGCAGGCCAGGGAACAGGTGGGGCGGTACCCGTGGCTGGGGGGGTAGCTAGTGTTGGTGAAGTGCTGAAGGTGCCGGAGAGCGCTATGAGAAGACCCTGCCTGTGCTCAATTGGGCCGCTAGGGATTCATCTTACTCAGGAGCTTAAGGAGAAAATATGGAAGAGAGAGTTCTTGGAAATATTTTCTCTGCTGCCACTGGAACAGGTGATGGAGATTAAAGAAGACACGAAAGGTGACAAGGAGAAGAAAGAGGAGGACGAAAGGAAGAAGAGGTATCGTAAGTTGCCAAAAACTCTATCTAATTGGTCGAGGGCATTCTGTATTCTAGCGGCGGTGGTAGGCGAAAAATTCCCGGAGCAATGCTCCGCGTTGTTCTGTTATTACGACGAGATCTCGGGGGCATATAGGACCTACGGTGGCCTAGCGTGGTGGTGGTACGATGAGCAGTTCCGCCAGAGGATGGCAGTGAGGCCGGAGATGAGGTGGGACGACAGGGATATGGGGATATGGCTGGAGTTAATGACTCCGCTGCGTGGGTCCTTTCGCAGCATTGGGGGAACGGGGGGAGGTGGAACATCCTCTGGTAGCGGTGGGAGTGGCTCAGCAGTTGCTATTAGAAAGGGGCTCTGCTTCCAATATAATGAAGGGCAATGTAAATTTGGAACTGGGTGCAAGTACAAACATGCTTGCTCAGGATGCGATGGTGCCCATTCGTGGGCAAAGTGCTTCAAGAGAAGCGGGGGAGGGGGTAAACCGGGCGAGGCTGCTGCTAAGAGCCAGGACACCGGTGAAGGTAGGAAGGATGGTTCCTTGGTTAGAGCGATTCGCTAGGGTCCGGGGTAAGGCAGGTGACGCGGAACTCTTGCTGACGGGTTTTATCTCTGGGTTCTGGATCCCATTTGAGGAAAAAAGGGGGGTTCAAATTTCGGGGAATCTGAAATCGGCAAAAGAATTGCCGGAGGTGGTTCAAGGTAAACTCGACAAAGAAGTGGCTTTGGGGAGGATGGCGGGCCCCTTTTCACACCCGCCTTTTCGGAATTTGAGGGTATCTCCGTTGGGGGTGGTGCCAAAAAAGGCAGCAGGTCAGTACCGCATGATTCACCATTTGTCCTATCCTAAAGGGGCATCAGTTAATGATGGGATCGACCCCGCAGTAGCGGCCGTTAGGTATGCTTCATTTGACAAGGCGGTGGGGTTGGTAAGGGATGCTGGCTTGGGCGCATTAATGGGTAAGGTCGACGTGGAGGCTGCCTTTCGGCTTTTGCCGGTTCACCCGATGTGTCATCATTTACTGGGTTGTTTTTTCCGGGGTTTCTTTTACGTGGACCTCTGCCTCCCGATGGGTTGCTCCATATCGTGTGCTTACTTCGAGAAGTTCAGCACCTTTGTGGAATGGGTGGTGCGGCAGTGAGCAGGGTTGGCATCAGTCGTCCATTATTTGGACGACTTCCTATTTGTGGGGGCCGCCGACACTTTGGATTGTGTTAGGCTAATGGACCAATTTTTTACCGTAGCTGAAGAATTTGGAATCCCTGTTGCCCATGAAAAAACCGAAGGTCCATCCACAACGTTGAGTTTCTTAGGGATCGAAATTGATTCCATTCGTATGGAGTGCCGATTGCCGTTGGACAAACTGAACGACCTAAAAGAGGTCATTTCGGGGGCGCTTGGGAAGCGCAGGCTTCGCCTTTGTGAGATTCAGTCGTTAGTGGGCAAACTAAACTTTGCGTGTAGAATTATTCCGGTGGGGAGAGTTTTCTGTAGGAGGCTCTCCCTGGCCACCGCGGGAGTCACGGCCCCCAAAAGGTGGGTTACCTTGGGGGAGGACCTTAAGGAAGACTTAAGAATATGGTTGTTGTTTTTGGCAGAGTTCAATGGTCGGGCGTTGGTTCACGGGAAAGCGGCGTCGAATGATGAGCTGCACCTGTTTACGGATGCAGCGGGGTCGCTGGGTTTTGGAGCATATTGCCAAGGGAGCTGGGTGGCTGGGAAATGGCCGGCTCAATGGGTTTGCCAAGGTCTAATGAAGAATCTGGTCTTTTTGGAACTCTTTCCGTTACTGGTAGCTGTGCGGGTGTGGAGGGACAGGATTAAGGATAGGAAGGTGGTATTCCATTCGGACAACTTGGGGGTGGTCTTTGCTGTTAATAGGTTGACATCTTGCTCCCTGCCGGTGGTTCGCCTGTTGAGGCTGTTTGTGCTGGACTGCATGCGGATGAATGTGCTGTTTCGCGCTGTGCATGTACCTGGTTACCAGAATACTGTAGCTGACGCTCTTTCTCGCTTTCAGTGGTCGAGATTTCGAGAGGTGGCACCAGAAGCGGAGTTGGTAGGAGTTGTTTGCCCGCCAGAGTTGTTGGAGCTGGAAGTATGGAGTTGATCAGGGTGGCAAGGGGAGCGGTAGCTCCAGGTATGTGGAATGCTTATGTTCGGACGTGGAGGCAATGGTGGGAGGTGATCACGACAGAGGGCATAGGAGCTTCTAGGGAAGGGTGGATTCAGGGCTTGCTGTCTTGGATTGAAGAGTGGAACCAAAGGGGGCTTTCTAGGTCACTGGTAAGGAGAAATATGGCAGCTTTAAGATTCCTGTTTAAACTCTTGGGGTGGGAAGATTTGACGGAGTTGTTTCTTGTCTGTTTGGCAGTGAAAGGGTTGTGTAAGAAAAAAGTGGAAAAGGACAGACGGAGGCCAATTGGTTTCCAACTTCTGCTGTGGATCTTGGCCGTCTTGCAGACGGTGTGCTCCTCAAGGTATGAGGTATTGTTGTTTAGAGCAGTTTTTTCGACAGCATTCTTTGGAGCTTTTCGGGTATCTGAACTGGTGGGGGCAAAAAAGTGGGATGGAGGTGGCCTACAGGCCAAGGATGTGTCAATCAAGAATGAGGTGGTTTGGATTTGGCTCCGGGGGTCCAAGACGGACCAGGAGGGGCGAGGTAGGTTGATAAAGCTGGGGGAAGCACGGGGGCAGGGTGCCCGGTTGCACACATGAGGGCTTTTTTGGTTACCCGGCCACAGACTTCTTTACAGTTGTTTATACACAAAGATGGCTTGGGTTTATCTTGTTTCCAATTCTTGGCGGTGCTTCGTCGGGCGTTAAGGGACTTAGGGTACACGCGGAAGAATTTGGAACGCATTCGTTCCGAATTGGGGCTGCCACTGAAGCTGCTAGTTTGGGTTTGGGGGAGAGTGTGATAAAAAGGATTGGTGGTTGGAAGTCTGGATGTTTTCGTTCATATGTTAGACCTGACCTGGTTGTTTAGGATGTTTTCTTGTTTTTTAGGTCAAGTTCAGTGTTGGATTGTGGGCCACTCCTATATATATTGGGCCCGTAAGGCGGCAGCGGTCATGGATGAAGGTGCACAGTTGAAATTTAAAGAGGAGGCAGTGTTGTTGCGGTGGCTTGGGGTCAGGGGATTAAGGTGGGACCAGGTTCTGAGAAAGGTGGTCGACCATGCCAGGTTATTCAAGCCTCCGGACATTATGGTCGTCCATGCGGGAGGCAATGATTTGGGGTTTTTGTCCCAGAAAGATTTGGTGGATAAGATCAGGAGGGATTTGGGTAGACTGAGGGAATTATTCCCTTGGGTGATAATAGTTTGGTCCGATATCGAACCGCGTTCATCGTGGCGGGCGGCATGGGATTTTAGGAAGTTGGAGGCCTCTAGAAAGAAGATTAACAGGACAGTGACCAGTTTTGTGGGCAGACTTGGAGGGTTTGGCATTCACCATGTAGAATTTGAAGGGGAGACAGGTCGTTGTTTTTTCTTAAAGGATGGGGTACACCTCAATGAGGTTGGATTGCACCTCTTTAATTTTAACATCAAGGAAGGGGTGCAGAAGGCCTTAGCCCGGGTGGGGGTGGCTCGTCAGTGACGCGCTGTGGCGGGGGTGCTTGTCTTTTATGTGTGGTTAGGTGAATGGGTACCTCCCTAAAGAGGCGGGAGAGAGTTGGGGGGGATGTACCTGGTGGTATGCCAGTGGAAGGTACATCTCTTGGCAAGCATCCCAGGTTATGAGGTTAATGTGTTAACGGTTTTAAGTAATTTGTTGAATGTATAGTTATATATTATAAAAGATTTAATAAATGCGGGCTACGGCCTTTACACCCACTTTTGTGTCTTGTATTGATTATTAGCGGAACGCATGCCTAGTATGGGGTCATAGCTCCCTGGAGGAGAGCATCGACGTAGGGGATGGTGACCCCTATCTTAGGCAGTGGAGCAGTCCTGGGGAGATATTAGGAGGAGTGCGGAAGTCACTCACCCTCTTCTGTTCCTGCAACCACAAGGTGAAGTTCCCTCCCTCTCTCCCCTTTTGTGATATGTTTGTGGCTTAGCAGGTTGTGGGGGTGCTTGCCTTTTATGTGTGGTTAGGTGAATGGGTACCTCCCTAAAGAGGCGGGAGAGAGTTGGGGGGGATGTACCTGGTGGTATGCCAGTGGAAGGTACATCTCTTGGCAAGCATCCCAGGTTATGAGGTTAATGTGTTAACGGTTTTAAGTAATTTGTTGAATGTATAGTTATATATTATAAAAGATTAATGCGGGCTACGGCCTTTAAACCCACTTTTGTGTCTTGTATTCATTATTAGCGGAACGCATGCCTAGTATGGGGTCATATAATTTTTACCTCTGTGATTATCTTGTATCTAAGCCTCTGCAAACTGCCCCTTTTTTCAGTTCTTTTGACAGACTTGCAGTCTAGCCAATCAGTGCCTGCTCCCAGATAACTTCACGTGCACGAGCACAGTGTTATCTGTATGAAATACGTGAACTTACACCCTCTAGTGGTGAAAAACTGTTAAAATGCATCTGAAAAGAGGTGGCCTTTAAGGTCTAAGTAATTAGCATATGAACCTCCTAGGTTAAGCTTTCAACTAAGAATACCAAGAGAACAAAGCAAAATTGGTGATAAAAGTAAATTGGAAAATTGTTTAAAATGACATGCTCTATCTGAATCATGAAAGTTTATTTTGGCCTAGACTGTCCCTTTAAATAGTTTGGGACATAAAGGAGAACTTTATATATTGAAGGGACAATAAAGGTTGTTTTTTTTTTAAAGTCATAATATAAACAGTAAATAGGTGATCAACTAAAAAGTGCATTACAAACATCTGTATAAAAATATTTTTATAAGCATTTAAAGCTGTAATTTTAGAGCAATTTGTGATAAAACCACTGAAAAGTCTAAAAAGGGACATAAAACCCAACATTTGTTTTTGCTGATTCAAATAGAGCATACAATTTAACAACTCTCCAACTTACTTCTGTTTTTTAATGTGCGTTATTCTCTTGGTACCCTTTGTTGAAGAAGCACTAATGCACTACCGGGAGGTAGCTGAACACATCAGGTGACTGTGAGTCAGTGTTAAGAGGAATATATGTGCAGCTACCAATCAGCAGCTAGCGCCCAGTAGTGCATTGCTGTTCCTAACCCTACCTAGGTCTGCTTTTCAACAAAACATACCAAAAGAACAAAGCAAATTAGATAAGTAAACTGGAAAGTTTAAAATGACATGTTCTAACGGAATCATTATAGTTTAATTTTTACTTTACTGTCCCTTCAAATATGTTCAGCTGGTCTTCTTTTCTGTATCCAAACTCATGCCAGATGTAAATGAGCCTCTGCACAATACACTATGGGCCAGACAACAAGTGGAGTGCTAGTTACATTTTTGCGCTCGTTGGGTTGCGCTTGTATTATGAGTTGAAAGTAAACTGTTTTCACTCTTGCGCCCCAACTCGACTAGCGCAAAAAGTCGAACGTACAATATCGTGTGAGCTTTCACATATTGCCCCATAGAAGTCAATGGAGGCAAAAAAGTGGGAGGGGAGGGAACTAACACTCAACTCACGCGCCAACCCAATTGCATATTCTCAGGTGCGTTAACCCGACATACAAAATATGAATATTTCACATTCCAATGTTCTTCACATAGCAGGATATGTTCTAATTATTCATAAATACATATTTCTACATATATCCGATGTTTTTTTGCTAAAATATATATCTATACCTATATATACATACACATACATATACACACATACACACACATGATTATGTATAAGTATAGATTCATACAAATATATATAGGAATATCTATTTAAAAATATGTTCCCCTGTGTGCAGAACATTTGAATGTGAAACATTTACAGTAAATACACAGTATAACTCTTTATTAAATATGAATATTGCAGAAATATGATTTTACATTTTTTATCTAATTAACTGCAAAGGGCTCCAATGCACTTATATATATATATATATGTCTATGCCCTTATAAAATTTTGTGTGCAATATTTTTTTTAAATAACTTTTATTAGTGTTTTTCTGAGTGTAACTACTTTGTAGTGTATGTTTGATGTATTTTGTGCAGCTTTTTTGTTTTTCAAAACAGTTAATCTGAAGTCGCGGTAATCATGCCACCGTAAATAGCAACTAAGCTTAAGCAATCCAGTTTACTTTCAACTCGTAATACCAGCGATATGCCCGACAAGCACAAACACCCGTGATAAACCCCTTATTGTTCACGCGCAAACGTTTGACCCATGTATACACATATATGAGGAAAGGAAAAAAAAATATTTAGATATATATATATATAATATATACTGTATAGATATATATATACAATAGCAAAAAATAGAAGGCATTTACTGGGTCTTATCCAAAAGAATTATTTAATTTGTTTGTGACATTTCGGGGTCACCCCCGTTTTCAAAGAGATATACAGTTAAACAACATTTTACTCACCCTTAAAAGCTCTCAGAACCCCAGTGCGGCGCTACTGACGGGCCGGCATAACCCAGCGTGTGGATCCATCTGGCCTCTCGCTGCAGCAATAGTTTGGCCCTATCGCCTCCTCGTGATAGGGGGGGTACATGGCCTATTATGATGTACTTCAAGTCCCTAACACTGTGCTTTAGGGCCAAACTAATGCTGCAGCGAGAGGCCAGATGGTTCCACACCCTGGGTACCACCGTACCATGACACCCCAGGGATTAAATGTACAACTGGACTGGCACTGTTTCTTATGAGTCTAAGCAGGGGCGTATTAAGGCATAGGCCAACAAGGCCGGTGCCTAGGGCAGCAGATTTTTAAGGGGCAGCAGAATTTTGAGTCCCTAGGGCCACTCTACTGAACTCAGGGCTAAGTGGCTAAATTAACCAATTACTAATGACTTAAATGGCTGGCCCGGCTATTGCTATCCTATGGGATTGTATGTGGGTGCACATGACGTGGTGACAGTGGAGGCGGAGCTCGCAGCCTGGCCTGGACTGAGAGGGAATGCGGTATTCTTCCTGGCTCCACCGCGTGATTGAGACTCACACAGACTACACAGTGCAGTGTGCACTACAATGTGACCACTGTGAAACAGCATATGCCTTTCTCCCTTTAATACATCTTCATTAGGCATTAAAATACTTACACGGATTAGTCACTAAATACTTGTACATTTACTGTTTGTCTATCTGTCATACATGCAAAAAATAAGTATTTATTGCTGAATCTATACAACTATGTGACTTAAAACACAACTGAAAATATGTTGTATGCATTTAATACATTCAGAAACAATACAAGTATATACTTTATTATGATTGTATCATGTGACTTTATCCCCTAGGATACAATTCCTAAACCTATCATAACTACTGTTGTATTTGTTAAGTACTTTTAAAGGCCAGTTTGTATATTCATTACATATTTATCCAAGCAGATATTTTGCTTAAATAATTGTCAATCACCATAGAAGATGTATGTATATATATATATATATATATATATATATATATATGCGTGTGTGTGTGTGTGTGTGTGTGACCAGAGTGAATGCAAGCCCTGGTGAACATCTACTTAAAAGACATTATATTTTTTAATTTTTTATACCCTGCCCCAAAAATATTATGTCTAAAAAAACATAATTTATGCTTACCTGATAAATTCCTTTCTTCTGTAGTGTGATCAGTCCACGGGTCATCATTACTTGTGGGATATTAACTGCTCCCCTACAGGAAGTGCAAGAGGATTCACCCAGCAGAGTTGCTATATAGCTCCTCCCCTCTACGTCACCTCCAGTCATTCGACCAAGGACCAACGAGAAAGGAGAAGCCAAGGGTGTAGTGGTGACTGGAGTATAATTTAAAAAATATTTACCTGCCTTAAAAAACAGGGCGGGCCGTGGACTGATCACACTACAGAAGAAAGGAATTTATCAGGTAAGCATAAATTATGTTTTCTTCTGTTAAGTGTGATCAGTCCACGGGTCATCATTACTTGTGGGATACCAATACCAAAGCAAAAGTACACGGATGACGGGAGGGATAGGCAGGCTCTTTATACAGAAGGAACCACTGCCTGAAGAACCTTTCTCCCAAAAATAGCCTCCGAGGAAGCAAAAGTGTCAAATTTGGAAAATTTGGAAAAAGTATGAAGCGAAGACCAAGTTGCAGCCTTGCAAATCTGTTCAACAGAGGCCTCATTCTTAAAGGCCCAAGTGGAAGCCACAGCTCTAGTGGAATGAGCTGTAATTCTTTCAGGAGGCTGCTGTCCAGCAGTCTCATAAGCTAAACGAATTATGCTACGAAGCCAAAAAGAGAGAGAGGTAGCAGAAGCTTTTTGACCTCTCCTCTGACCAGAGTAAACGACAAACAGGGAAGACGTTTGTCGAAAATCTTTAGTTGCCTGTAAATAAAATTTAAGGGCACGAACTACATCCAGATTGTGCAAAAGACGTTCCTTCCTCGAAGAAGGATTTGGGCACAAGGATGGAACAACAATCTCCTGATTGATATTCCTGTTAGTGACTACCTTAGGTAAGAACCCAGGCTTAGTACGCAGAACTACCTTATCCGAGTGAAAAATCAAATAAGGAGAATCACAATGTAAGGCTGATAACTCAGAGACTCTTCGAGCCGAGGAAATAGCCATTAAAAATAGAACTTTCCAAGATAACAACTTTATATCAATGGAATGAAGGGGTTCAAACGGAACACCCTGTAAAACGTTAAGAACAAGGTTTAAACTCCATGGTGGAGCCACAGCTTTAAACACAGGTTTAATCCTGGCCAAAGCCTGACAAAAAGCCTGAACGTCTGGAACTTCTGACAGACGCTTGTGTAACAGAATGGACAGAGCTGAGATCTGTCCCTTTAAGGAACTAGCGGATAACCCCTTTTCTAAACCTTCTTGTAGAAAAGACAATATCCTAGGAATCCTAACCTTACTCCAAGAGTAACCTTTGGATTCGCACCAATATAGGTATTTACGCCATATTTTATGGTAAATCTTTCTGGTAACAGGCTTCCTAGCCTGTATTAAGGTATCAATAACTGACTCAGAAAAACCACGCTTTGATAAGATCAAGCGTTCAATTTCCAAGCAGTCAGCTTCAGAGAAGTTAGATTTTGATGTTTGAAAGGACCCTGAATCAGAAGGTCCTGTTTCAGAGGTAACGACCAAGGTGGACAGAATGACATGTCCACCAGATCTGTATACCAAGTCCTGCGTGGCCATGCAGGCGCTATTAGAATCACTGATGCTTTCTCCTGTTTGATTCTGGCAATCAATCGAGGAAGCATCGGGAAAGGTGGAAACACATGAGCCATCCTGAAGGTCCATGGTGCTGTCAAGGCATCTATCAGGACCGCTCCCGGATCCCTGGATCTGGACCCGTAGTGCGGAAGCTTGGTGTTCTGTCGAGACGCCATGAGATCTATCTCTGGTTTGCCCCAACATCGAAGTATTTGGCAAAGACCTCTGGATGAAGTTCCCACTCCCCCGGATGAAAAGTCTGACGACTTAAGAAATCCGCCTCCCAGTTCTCCACTCCCGGGATGTGGATTGCAGACAGGTGGCAAGAGTGAGACTCTGCCCAGCGAATTATCTTCGATACTTCCATCATTGCTAGGGAGCTTCTTGTCCCTCCCTGATGGTTGATATAAGCTACAGTCGTGATGTTGTCCGACTGGAACCTGATGAACCCCCGAGTTGCTAACTGGGGCCAAGCCAGAAGAGCATTGAGGACTGCTCTCAATTCCAGAATGTTTATTGAAAGAAGACTCTCCTCCTGATTCCATAGTCCCTGAGCCTTCAGAGAATTCCAGACAGCGCCCCAACCTAGTAGGCTGGCGTCTGTTGTTACAATTGACCAGTCTGGCCTGCTGAATGGCATTCCCCTGGACAGATGTGGCCGATAAAGCCACCATAGAAGAGAATTTCTGGTCTCTTGAATGGAATGAAGGACACGGCATGCACTTTGAAGTTTTGTTAACCTGTCCTCTGTCAGGTAAATCTTCATTTCTACAGAATCTATCAGAGTCCCCAGGAAGGGAACTCTTGTGAGTGGAAAGAGAGAACTTTTCTCTTCGTTCACTTTCCATCCATGCGACCTTAGAAATGCCAGTACTATCTCTGTATGAGATTTGGCAGTTTGAAACCTTGAAGCTTGTATCAGTATGTCGTCTAAGTACGGAGCTACTGAAATTCCTCGCGGTCTTAGTACCGCCAGAAGAGTGCCCAGAACCTTTGTGAAGATTCTTGGAGCCGTAGCCAGTCCGAATGGAAGAGCTACAAACTGGTAATGCCTGTCTAAAAAGGCAAACCTTAGATACCGGTAATGACTTCTGTGAATCGGTATGTGAAGGTAAGCATCCTTTAAATCCACTGTGGTCAAGTACTGACCCTCTTGGATCATGGGTAAAATTGTTCGAATAGTTTCCATCTTGAACGATGGAACTCTTAGGAATTTGTTTAGGATCTTTAAATCCAAGATTGGCCTGAAGGTTCCCTCTTTTTTGGGAACTACAAACAGATTTGAGTAAAACCCTTGTCCTTGTTCCAACCGCGGAACTGGATGGATCACTCCCATTAATAAAAGATCTTGTACGCAGCGTAGAAACGCTTCCTTCTTTGTTAGGTTTGTTGACAACCTTGACAGATGAAATCTCCCTCTTGGGGGAGAGGATTTGAAGTCCAGAAGGTATCCCT
This sequence comes from Bombina bombina, assembly GCF_027579735.1. Lineage (NCBI taxonomy): Eukaryota > Metazoa > Chordata > Amphibia > Anura > Bombinatoridae > Bombina > Bombina bombina. The sequence continues at coordinate 109,822,013 of NC_069506.1, read as the reverse complement.
GAGATATGATCTCTAACGCCCAGGGATCCTGAACATCTCTTGCCCAAGCCTGGGCGAAGAGGGAAAGTCTGCCCCCCACTAGATCCGGTCCCGGATCGGGGGCCCTCAATTCATGCTGTCTTAGGGGCAGCAGCAGGTTTTCTGGCCTGTTTGCCCCTGTTCCAGGACTGGTTAGGTTTCCAGCCTTGTCTGTAGCGAGCAACAGCTCCTTCCTGTTTTGGTGCAGAGGAAGTTGATGCTGCTCCTGCTTTGAAATTACGAAAGGAACGAAAATTGGACTGTCTAGCCTTGGCTTTGGCCTTGTCCTGAGGCAGGGCATGACCTTTACCTCCTGTAATGTCATCAATAATCTCTTTCAAGCCGGGCCCGAATAAGGTCTGCCCTTTGAAAGGAATATTAAGCAATTTAGATTTAGACGTAACATCAGCTGACCAGGATTTTAGCCACAGAGCTCTGCGTGCCTGAATGGCGAATCCTGAATTTTTAGCCGCAAGTTTAGTTAAATGTACTACGGCATCTGAAATAAATGAATTAGCTAACTTAAGGAATTTAAGTTTGTGTGTGATGTCATCTAGTGTGGATGATTGAAGTGTCTCTTCCAGAGACTCAAACCAAAATGCTGCTGCAGCCGTGACAGGCGCAATACATGCAAGAGGTTGCAATATAAACCCTTGTTGAACAAACATTTTCTTAAGGTAACCCTCTAATTTTTTATCCATTGGATCTGAAAAAGCACAGCTATCCTCCACTGGGATAGTGGTACGCTTAGCTAAAGTAGAAACTGCTCCCTCCACCTTAGGGACCATTTGCCATAAGTCCCGTGTGGCGGCGTCTATTGGAAACATTTTTCTGAATATAGGAGGGGGTGAGAAAGGCACACCGGGTCTATCCCACTCCTTAGTAACAATGTCAGTAAGTCTCTTAGGTATAGGAAAAACGTCAGTACTCGTCGGTACCGCAAAATATTTATCCAACCTACACATTTTTTCTGGGATTGCAACTGTGTTACAATCATTCAGAGCCGCTAATACCTCCCCTAGTAACACACGGAGGTTCTCAAGCTTAAATTTAAAATTTGAAATGTCTGAGTCCAGTTTATTTGGATCAGAACCGTCACCCACAGAATGAAGCTCTCCGTCTTCATGTTCTGCAAACTGTGACGCAGTATCAGACATGGCCCTTGCATTATCAGCGCACTCTGTTCTCATCCCAGAGTGATCACGTTTACCTCTTAGTTCTGGTAGTTTAGCCAAAACTTCAGTCATAACAGTAGCCATATCTTGTAATGTGATTTGTAATGGCCGCCCAGATGCACTCGGCGCTACAATATCACGCACCTCCTGAGCGGGAGATGCAGGTACTGACACGTGAGGCGAGTTAGTCGGCATAACTCTCCCCTCGTTGTTTGGTGAAATATGTTCAATTTGTACAGATTGACTATTTTTTAAAGTAGCATCAATACATTTAGTACATAAATTTCTATTGGGCTCCACTTTGGCATTAACACATATAGCACAGATATCTTCCTCTGAATCAGACATGTTTAACACACTAGCAAATAAACAGCAACTTGGAAATACTTTTCAAAGTAATTTACAAATAATATGAAAACGAACTGTGCCTTTAAGAAGCACAGAAAAATATTATAACAGATAAAATAATTAAGTTATAGCATCAATCTTTGTCAGAATATACAGTTTTAGCAAAGGATTGTTCCCCTCAGCAAATGATAACTAACCCAGGCAGCAGAAAAAAAATACACAAATAAACGTTTTTTATATCACAGTCAATACAATCAGCACAGCTCTGCTGTATGATTACTTCCCTCAAAAAAAGACTCTTGAGATCCCTGAACTCTGTAGAGATGAACCGGATCATGCAGGAAGAAAATGAACCTCTGACTGAGTTTTTCTGATGCATAGTGAAAGCACCAAAATGGCCCCTCCCCCACACACATAACAGTGAGAGGGATCAGTGAACTGCTCTAATTTAAATCAAAACTATTGCCAAGTGGAAAAAAAGTGCCCAAAACATTTTTTCACCCAGTACCTCAGAGAAAAAAACGTTTTTACATGCCAGCAAAAAAACATTTTACCTCAATAATTAATTGTCATTTAAAACCTATTGCAAGTCCCTGCAAAATAGGTTAAGTCTATGTATACAGTTTAAAAGCCAGAGAAGTACCATTTCCCAGAAAACTGAAGTGTAAAATATACATACATGACAGCCTGATATCAGCTACATCTACTGCATTCAAGGCTGAGTTTACATTATAACGGTATGGCAGGATTTTCTCATCAATTCCATGTCAGAAAATAATAAACTGCTACATACCTCTTTGCAGATTAATCTGCCTGCTGTCCCCTGATCTGAAGTTTACCTCACTCCTCAGATGGCCGAGAAACAGCAATATGATCTTAACTACTCCGGCTAAAATCATAGAAAAACTCAGGTAGATTCTTCTTCAAATTCTACCAGAGAAGGAATAACACACTCCGGTGCTATTATAAAATAACAAACTTTTGATTGAAGATATAAAAACTAAATATATCACCATAGTCCTCTCACACATCCTATCTAGTCGTTGGGTGCAAGAGAATGACTGGGGGTGACGTAGAGGGGAGGAGCTATATAGCAACTCTGCTGGGTGAATCCTCTTGCACTTCCTGTAGGGGAGCAGTTAATATCCCACAAGTAATGATGACCCGTGGACTGATCACACTTAACAGAAGAAAAGGCCTTAAACCTGGGGTGGGGGGGCAGCAGAATATTGAGTGCCTAGGGCAGCACAAAACCTATATACGCCCCTGAGTCTAAGTATCAGTACTTTACAATTATTGAACATTGTGTATATAAGATAGTAAACATTGTTAGTCCGGTATTTTTAAGCTCCATATATTTTCCCATATATTTTCCCATAGACCCTCTGTATAGTATGCTTATTTTGTGCCTTTTTGCCATATATTAGCTTTGCGTTGCTGTATGTCCCCATCCTGCATATACCCTTATGTCACACTGGCCACCCTCTCCATACATAGAATAACTTATCCTGGAACCGATATGCTATAACTGCAGGTTAGTGTACTGTTCTTGTTATAGAAATGGACATATGTCTATATAGACTTAATTATTATTTGTTAGCAGTACTGTCTAATGTCTTTGTGACCGCTGCTTCATAACTGCTGTTTCTGGCGAGTCTGAAGACTCGCCAGAAACACGGGCCATAAAGCTCCTTTCAGAGCTTGATAGATAGGCCACATGGTGTTGTTGTTGTTTTCTTATTCACAGGCGTTGCTGACAAGTGTTCGGTTGCTATGGCTATAGTGAGTATGTAACTAAGTCACGTAACTATGCCCACTTCCGGTTATGCCGCCAGTAGCGCCGCACTGGGGTTCTGAGGGCTTTTAAGGGTGAGTAAAATGTTGTTTAACTGTATATCTGTTTGAAAACGGGGGTAACCCCAAAATACTTTTCAATGCCCCTTAAAAATAAAAATATAAGTATGCCTATTTCCTTTTCCTATTTTTAGCAATTGGTTCTTCTTTAACCTTTTAACGCCGTTATGCCGTTCTATTCCGTCATATTTACACTGGGCTTTAAAGCCGTTATGACGGAATAGAACGTCATATCAAACGGCTGTCCTGAAGCCTTCTGCGCTTCAAGGACTTGATCGCGGTCTGGAGGGCGTTCCTAGGGTTGTAGGGACGCCCCCCAGATGCGATCCAATAATTGAAATCTCGCGATCGTATGCACGATCGCGTAGTTTCAATTTGTCTACATCGGAACAGGTGTTCCGATGTAGACACTTTAACCCTGTCACGAAAGGGTTAACAAACACACCACAGACACATAACATGCAATGAGTCACTAGATATGTCTATTTTTTTATTTACCATATACAAGAAGGGTTTTTCCAACCTCATCATTATTCTATGTAAGATCACTTTGCATTTTACTGATTGGAGAACAAATTCTGTCCTTAAAGAAACATTCTATTGTTAAAATAAAATGCTATTTTATCTTTACTTCAGGGATCAAAATAAATCCTTGCTATTGCTAAACATAATTTGTTGACTATATAATTTCCACTTGAAACATATACTAAAAAATATCACTTTACAACTACTGTGAACCTAGGCCAGTTATTGAAACCATGCTGCTCTAAGTACAAGAAGCACAAATGCATCAATTAGGGTTGGCACCTTTTTTTGAGAACAAATCTCACTAAAATGCACAAGTGGGCGTTACATAGCGTATTTCGGGGCTGATTTAACATTGTGCGGGCGGACATGATCCGCTGTAGAGGATCACGTCCGCCGCACATCAATAAATGCTGACAGCATACGCTGTCAGCATTTATCATTGCACAAGCATTTCTAGTGAAATGCTTTTGCAATGCCGCCCCCTGCAGATTTGCGGCCAATCAGCCGCTAGCAGGGGGTGTCAAATAAGGCACATGAAACCCAAATTTTTTCTTTCATGATTCAGATAGAGAATACAATTTTAAACAACTTTCCAATTTACTTCTATTATTTAATTTGCTTCCTTCTCTTGTTATCATTTGCTGAAAAGTTTATCTAGGTAAGCTCAGGAGCAGCAGAGAACCTAGGTTCTAGCTGTTGATTGGTGGCTGCATATATATATATATATATATATATTGTTTGTGATTTGCTCACCCATGTGTTCAGTTAGAAACCAGCAGTTCATTCCTGCTCCTTCAACAAATGATACCAAGAGTATGAAACAGATTAGATAATAGAAGTAAATTAGAAAGTTGTTTAAAATTGTATTCTCTATCTGAATCATGAAAGAAAAGTTTTGGGTTTCATGTCCCTTTAACTTACGAAGGCTCGCACAGAAACTGCTGCATTCGCAGCATAATAAATCGGCCCCATGATCTGGAGACTAACCTGATGAAACAGTCAGTAATTTGCTGTAAGGGCTGAGAAACGCGTTGCAGAACATCAAATTCAGACATATATGCAGTTATATACAGTTGTTTTCTAGCATATTTTGTCTTTTTATATTTTTATACCAGTTGATGTTTTTTATATCATATTATATTTAGGGATGGGTGAATGTGTAAATTTTTGAATTTCGAATGTAGAACGAATGTTATTACCGAAATTCGAATTATAAATCCGAATGTTGATAAGAGTGAATATTCTTAAAAATTCTATAATCGAATGTTATTTACAGTTTTCGAATGTCACTTTCGAATTCGAATGTTTAGAATTATATCGAATGTCCTCATTCGAAATTTCGAATTTAACATTCTATTTAACAAATACTATTCAGAAGTTCAATAGTTCATGTGGTAGGGCGGGAATCTAGTAAATTGATACATAATAGATACAAATATATCATTTTGAATGTTTCTATATAGAATATTGCATAATTCGAATATTACATTTAAAGAAAGCATTAGAAATACTATTACAAACATATAAATTCGAATTTTTCGAATTCGAATATTGCATAATTAGAATATTACATTTAAAGAAAAAGCATTAGAAATACTATTACAATCTAAATTCGAATTTTTCGAAAAGAATATTTTCGAATGTAATCATAAAATTCGAAACCGAACATTCGAAAATCAAATGTTAGACTGTTATGTATACAGTCAAAATTTGATTTGAACGAACGAATGTGTTAAAATTTGTGCCGTTTTTCGACTGTTGCGAAACATTCGCCCATCCCTAATTATATTACAGTAAGTGATCTTTGAATTTATATGTGAAGCTGCTCCTGTTTGCTGAAAGTGAGTCAGCTGGTAATTAAAATTCCCAGCTTGCTTATAGACATATATTTTTGGTGTTTATCTACACGTGAGTAGCCACATTTTGTGGGGGTTCTTTTTAATCATGAAGTTCACTATATTGCTCCCCATCAGTGTTCCCGCTAGTAGGGTGACCATATTCCCGCTTTAAGAAGGCACACATGAAAAATACATAGGTCAGGGCTGTTTAAAGAAATGTTTTGTATAAGAACCCTGACATATGTATTTTTCATGAGTGCCTTTTTAAAGCAGCAATATGGTCACTCTACGCTAAGGCCAGTTTTGTGAGTGGCCCAGCAGTGAAATAGTTAATAAGGGAACCACACCTTGCAGACTGCAGTGTTTGCTAATTGCTCTAATTAAGCTGGGCTGCTCGCAAAACTGGCCTAAGAGGGAACACTGTTCCCCACTTGTGTTTTTTAGTGAGATTGTTTGGATTGGTCATTTACCTGTTGGATTGGTCTGTTCCAGTGATTGTGCCCCGAGTCATTCATTGGACTAATTGGGGCAAATGTATTAATGTCCGAGCGGACATGATACGAAGTAGCGTATCATGTCTGCTGCAGATTGCTACACATCAATAAATGCCGACAGCATACGCTGTCAGCATTTATCATTGCACCAGCAGTTCTTGTGAACTGCAGGTGCAATGCCGCCCCCTAACAGGGGGTGTCAATCAATCCGATCGTTTTCGGGTTGATTTCTGTCCGCGGCCTTGATAAATATGCCCCATTATGTTTGACTTATAATAAGATTCCAACGCACATAGAAGAAGATTCAGCATTACAGGAGCTTTATTTTTAGACTTAGAGACCGATTTATCAAGGCCTAAATGCAGCTGTTTCCACGCGAGCCTTCTTAAGACCGCTGTTCCTTAACTAGTCCACCACCTCTGAGGCGGCTGACAGCAATCAACCCGATCGGGTTGATTGACACCCCCTAGTGGCCGATTGGCCGTGAATGTGCACGAGAAATGCTTGTGCAATGATAAATGCTGACAGCATTGCTGTCGGCATTTATCGATGAGTGGCGGACATTTTTAAATCGACCCTTTATTCTTTATTATCTGTATTGACCTGAACCTTAAAAATACCGACCTGTGGCTTGTTTCCACTGAGTCAGTACAAATGGAGCCATAGGTTACCGAAGCGGCTGACAGCTAAATGTAGTCTATGGATCAATTTGAATACCAGGCTGTCATTTAAATATTTTGTGCATTGTGTGCAGTTGTTTTTTTTTCCGTGTATATGTAAGTTAGTTTTTTAATAATGCTTCAAAATTATGTCAGATTTCTTGAACATTGCGCCATAACAAGTTTGTTGCTAACCTTAGATTATAAAATGTAATTTTTGAGCGCCTGCCCTGTGATCGCCTCCAGAGAGAAAGGCACAGGAGTTATTTGTTGTGTTAGTAGTTTAGTGGGTTTTGAGCTAGGTAGAGGGATTTGGAGTTTATTTAATTTTTAAATTGTAGGTCCCATAATAATTATCCAAAGCATTTAAAAGTTTTGTTTTGTTTTAATTAAGGACAGACATTTTTTTTTGGTTAAAATATATTTTTGAAAGTAAGATTTAGTGCTGCTCCAGGCACAGGCCTAGTTGGATTTTTTTAGTTATGTGCTTCATTATATTTTTATATGCAAGTATATATTAAAATATAATTAAGAACATAACTCCAACTAGGCCTGTGGCAGCACTAAATATTACATATAAAATACATTCAAAAAGAGAAAAACTTGCATTGTTTGATAGCTCAATGGAAAATAGGCCTAAAAAATCACCTAACTGAGCAAGACATAGAGGCCCATTTATCAAGCTCAGAATGGAGCTTGAGGGCCCGTGTTTCTGGCGAGTCTTCAGACGCAAAAGACCGCTGCTCCATAACCTGTCTGCCTGCTCTGATGAGGCGGACAGAGATTACCACAATTCAACCCGAACAAGTACGATCGGGTTGATTGACACCCCCCTTGGCCGTGAGTCTGCAGGGGGTGGCGTTGCACCAGCATCTCACAAGAGCTGCTGGTGCAATGCTGAATACGGAGAGCATATTGCTCTCCGCATTCAGCGATGTGTGTCAGACCTGATCCTCACTGTCGGATCAGGTCCGACAGACCTTTGACAAATAGGCCTCATAATGTCTGAGGCTTTAAAAAAACAGCACCCAATAGTGCTTTTACCTGTTTGTGCGTTGAATGGAAACTGGGTGTAATTTCGCAATTTTCGACTTCTATTATTTTATATTGGACACATAATTATATTGGGCAACCCGACCCAGGCTGCCGGTAATAGCAGAAAACCCGCCTAATCAGAAACTTTTGTTAAGCGCAATGCCTTCTGACTGCCTACACCTCAAGGCAGATTTTTACAATGCTGGACAGACTCCCAAGGCTATTATACCAGGTGGCAAGAAAAAAAATGGGACTGTTCCAGGAAAATTAGGACAGGGCAAGTATGCAAAAATAATTTTGAACAACTTTCTAATTTACTTTTTTCATCACATTTGCTTTGTCCTCTTGTTATTCTTAGTTGAAAGCTAATACTAGGTAGGCTCATATGCTAATTTCTAAGCCCTTAAAGGCCACCTCTTATCTGAATGCATTTGACAGTTTTTCACAGCTAGAGGGCGTTAGCTAATTTGTTTCATATAGATAACATTGTGCTCATGCAAGTGAAGTTATTTAAGTGTCAACACTAATTGCCTGAAATGCAAGTATGTCAAAAGATCTGAGATAAGGAGGCAGTCAGCAGAAGCTTAGATAGAAGGGGGTCAGTTTATTAAGCGAATCATGTCCTCCCTGCATCATTAAATGCCGACAGCACACATTGTTGGCAATTAACATTGCACAAGCATTTCCCAAGAAATGCTTGTGGAATGCCGCCCCCTGCACATTCGCAGCCAATTAGCCGCTAGCAGGGGGTGTCAATCATCCCGAACGTATCTGATAGGGATGATTGCAGTCCGCCACCTTTTAACCGCTGCTTCTAAATTTCAGTTTCCAGATCGTCAGAAACTTCGGGCGGATTAAGCAGTACCCGCTGCCAATTAAATCTACCCCAAGGTAATTACAGAGTTAAAGGGACAGTCAACACCCAATGTAACTTAAGGCCATACCTTAGATCCGGAATAGAAGATGCATCTACACTGCATCAATGTTGATGAGCTCTAACGGTATTGGAGTTATCACCGAAAATACATAGCTTTATTCCTTGAAAATATGGCCGCCAAACTCCCCCCACTATTACGTATAAACCTTCTTTTTAAGTGAATCCTCCAATCGCAATGAAATCCTCGGTCGGTTTGCGAGCGTGCAGAAAATAATGCGCATGCGCATTATCAAAACAGAACCATCACCCTTTGAAAAATGAACGAGCATGTTAAAACATTAGAGAAGGGGATGAAGGAGGAGGGGGAGGAGTTTGGTGGCCATATCTTCATGGAATAAACCTATGTATTTTCGTTAATTACTCCAATACTGTTAGAGCTCATCGACACGCGATGCGGTGTAGCTGCATCTTCTATTCCTGATCTAAGGTATGGCCTTAAGTTACATCGAGTGTTGACTGTCCCTTTAAAAGTATATTTCTATAACAGTGTTGGTTATACAAAACTGCGGAATAGTAAATAAAGGGATCATCTATCTTTTAAATGATAACATTTTTGGAGTTTACTATCTCTTTAACTAAAATTGTGGTTATTTTTAAACCAAATAATAACCGTTTGGATAAATTGATATAATCATAGACTGCATGTGATTAATATTAGTTGCTTATTTTATTTGCATATTGAGGGGTCAATGTTTCTGGCGAGCCTTCTAAAGACCGCTGCTCCATAACCTGTCTGCCTGCTCTGAGGGGGCGGACATAAATCGCCACAAATCAACCCGATCAAATACGACCAGGTTGATTGACACCCCCTAGTGGCCAATTGGCCGCGAATCTGCAGGGGGCGGTATTGCACGAGCAGGATGCTGTCGGCATTTATTGATGTGCGGCGGACATGGTTCGCTATAGCGGATCATGTCTGTCCGCACAATGATAAATAGACCCCTGAGAGGCAATCTTGAGAGGCATACTAAGTGCCCATGCAAAAAAATGTTTTAATTGTGCGCACAATTAAAGTAATAGTGCACGCGATTTAGCAGTGTAGAAGTGTGCCAAAGATTTCTTTAATCAGACATACAATATCTGTAATCGTGCAAACGCTTTGCTAAATTGTCAATACATAAATTGAACAAATTACTGCAATGTGTGCACATTGTTTTGAAAGTTAAAGAGATGCTCTACAAGTCATGCAAAGTTGTCACGCCGTATGGAGAAGGAGGCAACTTATGGCAAGCGCTTACGCTGTATGGAACAGTGCTCATCTATTCTGCAGACAAGTCTTAGCCGTATCACACATTTAAGCAATTCCATCTGCATAATCATGGTAACAGCAATTTGTGGAACATGCTTATGATTGTGCACACATTTTGGTAAATTGTGATAACATTTTGCTAAATCTTGTGCACAATTTAAAAAAAAAAAAAAAATCATGTGACACAAATAGATATATTATTTCACAATATCACGCAAGATTGTGTGAGTGACCAACATCAAAAATTAGAGGGAATACTCCATAACAATAGCTAATGATTTTTTTTTTTTGCTAGCTTATTTTATGCCTCTAAAATTAATATTCCAGAAAAATAACTTTACAAAGCTGTCCCTACCAGCATCTTGAACATCTCTTTTTAGGATGGCAACACAACTCTTATTACAACATTTCCGTCTCCAGTCTTATGATACCAGGGGGCATATTTTTAAGCTCTGTATGGAGATTGAGTTATCAAGAAGTCTAAAGACTGCTGCTCCATAACTTGTCTGCCTGGTCTGAGGCCGCGGACAGAAATCAACCCAATCAAATACGATCGGGTTGATTGACACCCCCTGCTAGCGGCCGCGAATCTGCAGTGGGCTGGTGCAATGATAAATGCTGACAGCGTATGCTGTCGGCATTTATCAATGGGCAGTGATGCGCAGCAGACATGATACGCTACTTCATATCATGTCCGCTCACACATTGTTAAATATGCCCCCAGGTCTTTTTTTTCTGAGTTTGAACAGTTTACTTTTAGAACTTGTGTTTTTCCCTGTAATATACATGTCTGTAGAGCTTTGGAAATGTATATTTCTAAATAAAACTAAGGTGTCTTTATTAAGAATGGCAACGCTGTGTGTGACTCGTTTAATATGTTTAATACATGGCACTTTAATCACATAAAAAAGCATGTTTTATTGATAATATCTGGGTGGAAATATGGCAACACCAAATTTGATAAAATATTGGATTTGTGCTTCGTTCTAACTTACTTATCCCATTGTTAAATTAATATTAGACAGAAATTTATAACAAAATGTCACTACTCAAGTATGTCTGATTAAAATAATTTAAATAGACACAAAAGTGTAACTCAAATTATATTAGATTTATTTTTTTAAAATATATTTGTAATTGAAAAATGATTCTACTAAACGTTATCACTGTTTTAGTTATATAACTTTTATCATTTCAGTGACCCAAAGCCTAAACAGCAGCACGTGACAGGAATGCTTGTGCACTCATCCTACGGCTGTAACACAGGTCATATAAGCAACACAAATTATCATTAAAAACCATAACTTGTTTGAAAAGAAGCATTTTTGCAAACACAAATACATAGCATAAATGTTTCTAATATAAACTATAATATACTGCAGTTCATGTCAAATTGAGGTAATATGTCACATTATTTCTAAAGTCCCATAACATATAAAATGAATACTTTTTTAATAGTTTAAATTTTGTCCAAATCATATCTTTACATTACACAGTCTTTTTCTTTTTCTTGTGACCTCCTAATCCCCTTGTTTTGCCTTACCCGCTGTCATTTCCCAGCATCCTCTCTGGGAATTCCTGAGGGGACGTATTGCACAGGCCTGACTAGCACCTATTTAGCTCTTTATAACCTTCAAACCGGAATAATCTCCAATGACACCTAACTGAAAAAAATATATATATTTTAGATTCCCTACCCCCAAAGAAATGCTTTTCTCTATATCCTGAGGCATACGTTAACCTTTTAACCCTTTTCTATTAAAAAAGGAAAGGAAAAAAATCTGCAGATTTAGCAAAACACATTACTTCTAGGGATGCAGAGGGTGCAGTTGCTACCAGGTCGAAAGTTCCAGAGTCCCTGTGTGAATCTAGCTATAGTGGCATTGCATTTGATCTTGTAATGTTACAGAACTGTAAATCTAATTTATCGATCTGACTTTATTTGTCCATACAGCAACAGAAAAATGCTTCCACCTCCATAATCTTTATGCAAATCAAATCAGCAAGATATTTGTGTAAATCATCAAAATATTTATGGGGCAGACAGAATTTTTAGGAGCTTAGTAGCAGGAACAGAAAGACATTTTTTTTAAACATTGTAAGCGCCAAAAGTAAAATTAGGGCTGACAGATGCCCAGTATTTCACCAGCAGACAGTACAGTATTTTAACAGACTGTCCAATAAAATATATGTAAAAATACTGGCCACAAGACTGCTAAAGGTTCAATATGATAACTTTTGGCATATGGCTAACCTGTTTAAGGGCTCTAGGTCTGAGGGCTGTTATGGGCAGGGACTTATACATTGGGTAAGATCTGAGGTCTGATTATTATCACCCACCATTGGACAGTGTTTGTTGGAGACCGCTGCTAATCATAAGTAAAATAATAGATAAATGCCATGATTTTTAAGTGTTGTTAAATGTGTATATTGGATGTGTATATGAAAGGTGTGGGCAAAGGACTCCCTTTCTAATCACTCACCTGGGCTACAAGGGTTGCCAGGTGACCAGTATTTAACAGGACAGCCAGGCATTTCAACTGTCCAGCAAAATATATATTAAAACAAAGCTATACACTTAACTGATTGGGTTTGGTTGGTGGTCTTATGTGGACTTATGGCTAACGGGCTGCAGGTATGACCTAAATTCTGAAGTAAGCATAGGGTTCAGGATTATGGGTCTGATCTGAGGTCTGCTGTGATCATGGGCTTTAGGGTCACTGATCTGATCTGTAGTTTGAGGTGGGCATATAGCCAATAGCAACTACATGGCCATAGGTCTGAGCTGAGATCTCATGGATATATAACTAATGCTTTAAGAAATGTGTCTGATCTGACAGCCGATATGGGTATATAAATGACAGAGGCTGGTCTGATCAGAGGTCTGATGTGATCATGGGCTTTAGGGTCACTGATCTGATCTGTAGTTTAAGGTGGGAATACACCCAATAGCAACTACATGTCCATAGGTCTGAGCTGAGATCTCATGGATATATAACTAATGCTTTAAGAAATGTGTCTGATCTGACAGCTGATTTGTGTATATAAATGACAGAGGCTGGTCTGGTCAGAGGTCTGATGTGAACACATAGTTAACAGCCACTTCTAGGCTATAGGACGTTTCTGAGCTCTGAAGTGGTCATATAACTGGCAGGGCTACATACAATGGTATTTAATATTTTAATCTGAGATCCAAAGTGTGGTCAGGTCTATGGTCTGATTACAACCACAATTATTGTATTCACTGAACACCTAATTTGCTCATAGATTATTACTCTATTGCTCCACAAGCATATCGGTTTAATAAGACGCTAACATTCCAACAACAAAATTACTTTTTCTGGGTTAATAAGGATTTTTAAAAAATGTATTGGTTCATTTGAGCAGATAACCCAGTAAATGAAGGTATTCCTAGACAGCTATGTATTTTATCTATTAATAACAGAACTAAACATTAAACTGCAGGGAAAATGGGTTTTGGAAAAACAATAGCGACTTGTCTAAAGATCTGGAAAATAAAAATAGTGTAAACTAAAGTACTTTAACCAAGTTTTGGAAGTTAAACGAAGCAAACAGAATTCACTTGCCATCCTTAAAAAAAACCCACTTAACTAATTTATTTATTATTAGACATGTGCACCCGTTGTGTAACTATTAACACAATTTAAGATAAAATTATCTTTTATATATATTTCCGAAATTAATCACTACATTGGAAAAGATGCCAATTAAAGCCTAGATTACGAGTGGGGTGCAAAATTGCGCTTTCGCAAGCAAGATATTTGGGCTCCACTCAGCAATACCAGCACATGGAAACCTTGAGACATGCACAGCGTTGGACAGCAAAAAAGAAATATATATGTATATGAATATATATATACATATATGTTTATGTGTTTAAATGTGTATATACACATATTAACACATAAATATACATGTATATAAGCATATACATATATATTTATATTGAAAACACAGTCACCCATAGACCGCAATGTAAAGGCACTTTTAGTGCCGTTTTTTTTTTCAAACACCCCACATACCCTCACTTTAACCCCTTATAACTGCTTAGTGCAGTTTTTTATTTTAAAAATAGAGATGCTAATATGTTTCTTTTAATAGGGGTAAAAAAAAAATAATTTACCAGAGGTCTGACCTCTGGTTAATTGAGCTAAGCACAAAGTAAAAACAGCAAGCTCCCAGAAGCATTAATCATCCACTTGTAATGGCTGGTTATTTAACGCGCGCCACTTGTAATCGAGCCCAAAATACAAGTGTTTATACAATTTAAAACTGTCATTTTGTTTGCAAACTTTGCACTGTTTTGTAGTCCAGAGATACACCCCTTGAATAGAATATTAGGTGTTGCTATATATGAGCTACTGTATGTATCAAGCAATCATAAAACATGAAGTAAGGGCTCTGAATTACATGGAAAACTCTTCACCTTCTTGGGGGGCAGTGAAAAAAACTTTGTATTTCAGATTTTCCTTACAGTAAAAGCATGCAAAATAAATAATGCAACATTGTTTCATTGTTTGCATAAACATACTTTTTGGCCTACTATTACAAGTGGAACACAAAAATATTAGCGCTATTGATCACTTACACCACTCAAGTTCAATCAATAGTGCTCCTGTTCTTGCGCTCGTATTACAAGTTGAAAGTAAAAAGTTTGTGGGAGAGTGAAAAACTCTCGTGCACTAACATCTGGAGGCCGAATAGTGCTAACTCCCTCTACCCATAGGCTTCTAAGGGGTGTACTACAAAAGCCTCTTTTGGCTTTTTCCTACTTTTAATTATATATATATATATATATATATATATATATATATATATACACATACATACACATATACATGTGTATATATATATATATATATATATATATATATACAGGGAGTGCAGAATTATTAGGCAAATGAGTATTTTGACCACATCATCCTCTTTATGCATGTTGTCTTACTCCAAGCTGTATAGGCTCGAAAGCCTACTACCAATTAAGCATATTAGGTGATGTGCATCTCTGTAATGAGAAGGGGTGTGGTCTAATGACATCAACACCCTATATCAGGTGTGCATAATTATTAGGCAACTTCCTTTCCTTTGGCAAAATGGGTCAAAAGAAGGACTTGACAGGCTCAGAAAAGTCAAAAATAGTGAGATATCTTGCAGAGGGATGCAGCACTCTTAAAATTGCAAAGCTTCTGAAGCGTGATCATCGAACAATCAAGCGTTTCATTCAAAATAGTCAACAGGGTCGCAAGAAGCGTGTGGAAAAACCTAGGCGCAAAATAACTGCCCATGAACTGAGAAAAGTCAAGCGTGCAGCTGCCAAGATGCCACTTGCCACCAGT
This sequence comes from Bombina bombina, assembly GCF_027579735.1. Taxonomy (NCBI): domain Eukaryota; kingdom Metazoa; phylum Chordata; class Amphibia; order Anura; family Bombinatoridae; genus Bombina; species Bombina bombina. The sequence goes on along the minus strand of NC_069506.1, from coordinate 109,806,521 downwards.
TTGGCCATATTTCAGAGCTGCAACATCACTGGAGTGCCCAAAAGCACAAGGTGTGCAATACTCAGAGACATGGCCAAGGTAAGAAAGGCTGAAAGATGACCACCACTGAACAAGACACACAAGCTGAAACGTCAAGACTGGGCCAAGAAATATCTCAAGACTAATTTTTCTAAGGTTTTATGGACTGATGAAATGAGAGTGAGTCTTGATGGGCCAGATGGATGGGCCCATGGCTGGATTGGTAAAGGGCAGAGAGCTCCAGTCCGACTCAGATGCCAGCAAGGTGGAGGTGGAGTACTGGTTTGGGCTGGTATCATCAAAGATGAGCTTGTGGGGCCTTTTTGGGTTGAGGATGGAGTCAAGCTCAACTCCCAGTCCTACTGCCAGTTTCTGGAAGACACCTTCTTCAAGCAGAGGTACAGGAAGAAGTCTGCATCCTTCAAGAAAAACATGATTTTCATGCAGGACAATACTCCATCACACGCGTCCAAGTACTCCACAGCGTGGCTGGCAAGAAAGGGTATAAAAGAAGAAAATCTAATGACATGGCCTCCTTGTTCACCTGATCTGAACCCCATTGAGAACCTGTGGTCCATCATCAAATGTGAGATTTACAAGGAGGGAAAACAGTACACCTCTCTGAACAGTGTCTGTGAGGCTGTGGTTGCTGCTACACGCAATGTTGATGGTGAACAGATCAAAACACTGACAGAATCCATGGATGGCAGGCTTTTGAGTGTCCTTGCAAAGAAAGGTGGCTATATTGGTCACTGATTTGTTTTTGTTTTGTTTTTGAATGTCAGAAATGTATATTTGTGAATGTTGAGATGTTATATTGGTTTCACTGGTAAAAATAAATAATTGAAATGGGTATATATTTGTTTTTTGTTAAGTTGCCTAATAATTATGCACAGTAATAGTCACCTGCACACACAGATATCCCCCTAAAATAGCTATAACTAAAAACAAACTAAAAACTACTTCCTAAACTATTCAGCTTTGATATTAATGAGTTTTTTGGGTTCATTGAGAACATGGTTGTTGTTCAATAATAAAATTAATCCTCAAAAATACAACTTGCCTAATAATTCTGCACTCCCTGTATATATACACACATATATATATGTGTGTATATATATATATATATATATATATATATATATATACACATATATATAAAGCTATAAATATGCATTCTCTGGATTTAAAACACTGCACTCTTTATTACAGTTGTGACGTTTCGGGGCATTCACCCCTTTCCTCAGACGTCTGAGGAAGGGGTGAACGCCCCAAAACGTCACAACTTTAATAAAGAGTGCTGTGTTTTAAATCCAGCGAGTGCATATTTATAGCTTTGTATTTGATGATTTATGCACCCTGATCTTGGGACTTTGGCGAGTGCGCTATCTTCTTTTTATTATATATATATATATATATATATATAAAACATTTTCTTCTAAGAGAAGAACAAAGGTATTTCTATTAAGAAAAAAAAAAAACATATTTACTTTGTTTAAAAGGAATATGTTATATGTCAAGATGTTTGACTAGGAAGGTCTATAGGTGTTTATACAACCCAAATTTCCGAAATAGTTGTGACAGTATGGAACATGCAAAAAAAACCAGAGTCATTTGAAAAATCAATTGACCCTGTACTATATAGAAAACATATTCTTAAAACATTTTTTTATGTTTTATTTAGTGAATTTAATGTATTTGTAAAAATATACACATTTCAAATCTGATGACTGCAACACCTTCCAAAAAACTTGGGACGAGGAAATTTAGGACTAATAGCGATGTGACAAGTTGAAATATGAAGGTGATGTGAAATAAGTGAGGCAATCGTGTAATCCTAGTATATAAGGAGCCTCCAAAAAAAAGGCCTAGTCCTTCAAGAGCAAGGATAGGTCGAGGCTTGGAAATCTGCCAACAGATGTGTCAGCGAATAATCCAACAGCATTCCCCAAAGACAAATCAGTACTGACATAGGCTCGTGAATACTTCGGTTAACCTTTGTCAGTCAACACCATTTGCAAGTTAAAGCTTTACTATGCAAAGCAGAAGCGCCGCCAACTTCTCTGGGCTCATCTGAGATGGACAGTACCACAGTGCAATCATGTTTTGTGGTCTAACGAGTCAACATTTAGAATAGCTTTTAGGAAAAAAAAGCTGTTGTGTTCTCCAGGCCCAAGAGGAAAAGGACCATCGAAGCTGTTTTTAGCATCAGGTCCAAAAGCCAGCATCTGTCCTGGTATGGGTGAGTGTCAGTGCCCATGGCATGGGTAACTTGCACATCTGTGAGGGCACCATTGATGCAGAAAGATATGTATACATTTTGGAGCAACATATGCTGCCATCCAGAAGTCGTCTTTTCCAGGGACTTCCCTGCATTTTCCAGCAGGACAATGCCAAACCACATTCTGGCCGGATTACAAGCACATGGTTGCGTAAGCAGAGATTGCGGGTGCTAGCATGGCCTGCCTGCAGTGCTGACCTGTCTCCGATTGAGAATGTGTGGCACATTATTATTACCATTTATTTGTATAGCGCCCCCAAATTCCGTAGCGCTAGGTTATGAAGCGCAAATTAATGCAACAAAGGCCCCTACAGTTACGCAGCTGAAGACATGCATAATGGATAAAGGGGGGGAAATTCTGCTTGCTAAACAACCAACTGGTGTCTTCAGTGCCCAAAAGCTTAATAAGTGTTCTTAAAAGAAAAGGTGATGTTACACAGTGGTAAACAGTCGAATGTCCCAACTTTTTTGGATTGTGTTGCAGTAATCAGATTTGAAATGATACATTTAATACATTAAATTTGCAAGGTAAAACATCAAATGAATGTGTTACTAATGTGTTTTCAATATAGTGCAGGGTGAATTGAGTTTTCAAATGACTTTGTTTTTTTGCTTTTTACAAACTGTCCCAACTGTTCAGAATTGGGGTTGTATGTATGTATATATATATATATATATATATATATATATATATATATATATATATATGTGTGTGTGTGTGTGTATTCTGTATATATTTGTATGTGTGTATGTATACACATATATACATACTGACATAGAAATATATACACTTATACATACCTTTGAGATCTTCCCAGTCAAACACCTTGAAATACAACATATCCCTTTTAAACACTTTTAATACTTTAATTTTAGTAATAAACATAAATTTTACATTCATTATGTGTATATATATATATAGCATACAGGAAAAGATCCGCACTCACCAACAACCACAACCACTCTGTGCAGGGCCAATGTAAATCCAGAACGTACTCAGCGCTGTAGGACAGGATCCAGTGTTAATCCTACTGCTCCCCAGCAATGACGGCCAGCACCAGAGATTATCAAATTCACCATTTATTGTAAATAGACATAACGTTTCGGCCCCTCTTGGAGGCCTTGGTCACATGAGAACAAGTAACATAAGACAAGCATAACACATACACCCAAAAAAGTGCCTTAAATACCCCCACCTATTACGCTGATAGGTTCACAAAAAAACGGCAAGCATACAAAATCAAAACAACAGCTGAGTCTCATGGGTAACGCCAAGACCTGCTGGATGTAGTCATAGTAACCACATCAAAACACAACGTAGTGACATCAGCAAGATATATATACACACACACATACACACAGTATATATATATATTATTTATTTGTGTGTGTGTGTGTGCACGTGTGAAATACTTTAGCATTTTACATGTGTTTTATTCAACTTTTAGATTTTAGAGCCACTGAAAGTATAGGGTGCTTAAGGGATGTCTGCAGAGCCAAATATTCTCTAGTTATTCAATTTTACCACAGACTTGTAAAAAAAAGATTGCACCCTAATCTTAGAGTGGTCCTGCTTCACTAGTAATCTAGGCCTTTATGGGGAATTACATTTTAAGTTTAGCATCCCTTTAATAAGCATTGCCACTCTATGTTATTTGAATATGATATTAGCAAGGACTTGTGAAAGTAAATAAACATTTAAATGTAAATTTTGAGGTTTAATTGTGTTATTCATTTTCACTATGCTAAATTGACTATGCTCATTGCTTAACAGAAGAAGACATTGGCCTTGATTCATAGGGGTATATTTATTATAGTGCGAGCGGACACAGGGCCGCCACTCGAAATTTTAGGGCCCCTGACTTAAAGGGACACTGAACCCAAATTTTTTCTATCATGATTCAGATAGAGCATGCAATTTTAAGCAACTTTCTAATTTACTCCTATTATCAAATTCTTTTCATTCTCTTGGTATCTTTATTTGAAATGCAAGAATGTAAGTTAAGATGCCGGCCCATTTTTGGTGAACACACTGTGTTGTTCTTGCTGATTGGTGGGTAAATTCACCTACCAATAAACAAGTGCTTTCCATGGTCTGAACCAAAAAAATAGCTTAGATGCCTTCTTTTTCAAATAAAGAAAGCAAGAGAACAAAGAAAAATTGATAATAGGAGTAAATTAGAAAGTTGTTTAAAATTGCATGCTCTATCTGAATCACGAAAGAAAAAATTTAGGTTCAGTGTCCCTTTAACCATTGATCAGCCCACCCCTTTGACATGTGCAATTTTTGACCAAGTGACTAAAATGTATATGCACTTTATTCTTAATTGCAGTCAAACTTGGACATGTTGTCAAGGTAGTAACACACAAACACAGAAACACACAGACACATTCATACACTGAAACACACACTCACACATAAGGATTTACATATAGATACTCTAGCAGACATGCAAAAAAAACACAAACACACTCAGACAGACACTCAGCACTTGTTTACATTGACAAGTAATGAGGTAGACTACAGTTTTGTTAAAAAAGGAGATTTACAAAACAAAATATGGAGTTCTGATTATCTTTTTGCCAACTAAATGATGACAACAGCATGCAGTGGCTGAAAGGAACGGCGCCTAACTGCCTAAACAATAATTTAAATGTTAAATGGTGGTTTGGTGACTTCCAGAACGGTTTCATTAGTCTCAAAGTCTGTAGAAAGATGTGAATAAGCAGTAGTAACCCTCACTGAGACTTCCACAGAAAACACACAAAGACATACACACACCCTCACAGAGACCCCCACAGAAAATGCACAAATATCACACACCCTCACAGAGACACCCACATAAAACACACAGACATACACACACACCCTCGCAGAGACATCCACAGAAAACACAGACATACATACACACACCCTCACAGAGACATCCATAGAAAATACACAAAGACATACATACACACATCCTCACAGAGACACCCATAGAAAAAGCACAAAGACATACGCACACACCCTCACAGACATCTACAGAAAATGCACAAAGACATACACACCCACCCTCACAGAGAGACCCACAGAAAAAAAAATACTTACACACTCAGAGACACAAACAAAAGCACAAAGACATAAACACAGACACCCACAGAAACACTCACAGGAGGGAAAATTTCTGCACATTGCATCCCCTAAATCATCAGTGTGTGACATGCACGATAAACAAATTGCAGAAATTAAGAGATCACTTTTTAAAGAATCATATTTGTAAATGTGCAAACAAAAATAATTATGTGAATTCAAAATTGTACATTAATGATCTGGGTAGATGGCTAGATGAAGAAAAGTACTTTTGAAAGGTTGACAGATGTTTGGGTTTTTCCCCCCATTTTCCCCAACTAAGAGCACCACTTCAAATATGGTGTACAAATGTTCCCATCTGTCAGCTGTACTTATGGATTTTGAAAATGCTGTACTCTATATGGTCTTTGTGGAATCATAAGCTGTGGTACTCAGTCTCATACTATTAGATCTGGTTAAATGCAGGATTTAGGCTTGTTTGTATGTATTTCAAAATTAACTCAGCTGTAGTGTAAACTGAACAGTGTTAAGTTAGCCTGACTTATTTCAAACACTGAGCAATCTTAGTCTGAGAGTATAACATGTTATGCAGATGTAAAAATCTTAGATAAAATGCCTCCTTGCATCTGTCCTTGCATAAATGGGCAGTAAACTGGAATGTAATTAAAATATATATATTAATAAATAAAAGAACTTATATCTGCCAAAAGGGCACCTACAATTTGTGTATTGAGGAGGAAACATTTCTGCATGACTTTAAATATAGAATTTTTACAGCATTGTCAAATAATCATAAATACAATGCTGCATATTGCTAAAAAAATTGTGTTTTTATAGACCCCTGACCCCACACTACCACACTGAAGTTACAATACGAAATTGCACAAAGAAATAAAAAACATTTACTAAGTCCTACCTCCTCTGCAAATGAAAGTGATCTGCCGTTTGACTCAGACACACTGTACAAACATAAGTGCCAAGTCTGTCTCACACTGTGCATAGTGGTTTAGGGCACACTCAGAAATCCTCTCAAATGCTAATGCTTTACTCCTTGTAATAACATTTCCCACACTCAATAGCACTCTGCTGTAGTACCCTCCGGTGGCTGCCAAAATGTAAAAAATTTTTTTTAAATAGTTCTTCTAGCCTCATGGGCCCCCCCTGGCCCATTGGGCCTCTGACAGGAGTCACCCCTGTCACCCCCTGATGGCGGCCCTGAGCGGACATGATACAATGTAGCGTATCATGTCCGCTGCACATCGCTGTCGGCATTTATCATTGCACCTGCAGTTCTGGTGAACTGCTGATGCAATCCCGCCCCTACAGATTTGCAGCCAATCGGCCGCTAGCAGGGGGTGTCAATAAACATGATCGTATTCGATCGGGTTGATTTCTGTCCGCGGCCTCAGAGCTGCTTGATAACTTCTGTTTCCGGCAAGCCGAAACAGGGAGCATCAAGCTCCATAAGGAGCTTGATAAGTCGGCCCCATAGAAACTCTAGACTTTGCCAAGTGGCCTCGCTGTAAAGGCTAGATCATGTTCTAGACTCATTAAGAATGCTTTATCTGTCTTCATTAAGGGTTTTATTGGTAGGTGTTGCATGAGGAGCCCGACACACATACCACCCTAACATCTCACATCCTGCTGGATTATAACAGGTTGGGAGGTCTACACCATTTCCTGCCATATGTTATCCTGTCCCTCCCATGACTCTGCTCTCCTAACACAGCTCCAGCTACAAAATGCTAGTGGGCCAAATGCTTCTAGTAAAAGTTATTTGTTATTCAGTGGCATACACACATATCCTGTGATGGCCTGTGCACCAGTATTCAAAGACCACACCTTCTCAGAGAGTCAACCTTCTCAGAGAGTCAGCAGTGGCTTGTATGACGCAAATTAAGTCTTCACAGAAACAATACACAGCATCACCAGCTCTCTCATCTCAAATACTGGTACACGGACCCTCACAGCATATGTGTGTATTCCCAAGAAAAATAGTAATAACTTTTAGAAGAAGTATTTTTGCTGTATATATACACAGGTACAGATATATACATATACAAATATATATGAATATCTATTTAAAACACATATAACATTTACCCGTATGTGAAGAACATTTGAATATAAAATATTTACAGTAAATACACAGTAAAACACATTATTCAATATTAATACTGAATAAAAATATTTTATGTTTTCAGGTATTTGAGTGGAATAGGCTGCAAAAGTGTATATATGTGTATATACATGTTTATAGATGTGTTTATATGTGTATAAATGTATGTATATACATATATAAATACATACACATGTACTGTATATACATATATACATATCTATACATGCATACACATATTTAAATGTATTTATTATAGACCTTTGCAGTCAAAGACCTTGTCATATACCATATACCTTTTAACCCTTTTTACTCATACGTTGATGTATTTTCTGTAAAGGAACCTAAAGTATATATTTTAAGCTTTCCACAATTGTTTTATTAACAAAATTCAAAATATATAACGAACAAATTAGTTAATTGTAAACTTTTGTTTCAGCCTAAATTTAATTTTTTTGTGAAGAACTTTTGCTTTGATGAAATTAGAATTTATTATATAATTTTATATTATATAATTTTCATTTGTCACAAAATATTCTTTGTTATTTTTTTTTTTTTCTTCAAACATTTAAAAATTTAAAAAAAACAAAAAAGTTTTTACCTCATGGGCTGTACAAAAATTGGTGGTCAAACTGATTTGGCCCCCAAGGCATAGACCTCTAGTATAAAGTAGCATCATAAAGAGTTTACAAATATAGCTTAGTTTTATTTTGCATTATTAATATCTTTTAGTTGTTGTTATTAAATTACTTATGTTTCCAAAAGGAGGTGATCTGGAGCTAGTATTGTTTTAAGAAATTTGCAAGACATACAAAGAATAGTCTTCTGGTAAATGTAGTAAAATATGCAGAGTGCTGTCAAGTATTAAGCAACATTTATGAAGAATAGTGGACAGAAGGGACACTGTACACTAGATTTTTCTTTGCATACATGTTTTGTAGATGACTCGTTTACATAGCCCATCTAGTAGTGTTTTTGTAACAATGTATAGTTTTGCTTACTTTTAAAAAACATTGTTCGGAATTTCAGACTCCTAACCAAGCCCCAAAGTATCAGATGTAGACTGAAGTATACAGATTCCTGCTTGTTCCTGTTTGTGTAATGGGTCTTCTCATATGCAGGGGAGGGGGGGGGGAGTGTTTGCTTTTCCTGCTTTCTCAGCCCCTTTCAGTGGGTGTCTCAGCCTAGCCTCATCAACAGTGCTAAACTGGGAGCTTCAAAGTAAGGTTTTATACTAGATTTTTAGATCATTAGCTGTGCATATTCTTCTTTATAGTAGTGTCTATTATATGCAGTTATTTGTAAATTGGTGTATATTGTCTCTTTAAGCAGCTGTTGCAGATTTCTTTCCGTAAGTTCTGGACTAGGTTTTCCAGTTATAGAAAAATGAGGGGGTACATAGAGATGGGACCCCGTTGGCATATCATCAGCTGTTACATTTTAAAATGAAAAGACCTGGGATAGATATGACCATTTTAAGCTGTGTATGGACCTGCTTATTGCTTAATCCCAAAGCCATTTATATACACAAAATACAATGCTAGATGCTATCCCTTTAAGAAGTCGAGAATCACCTTAATGTACCTCTTAGAAAGCAAATGTAATTTTAGAAGAGATGACAGCATTTGTATTGCATGTAAGTGAATTTCTAAGAAACATGTTGCAAGGAAATAAATAATCTTCATTTTTTATTAATTATTGTTTCCACATGACCTTGCAATGCTATTTATCAGTGTCCAATTAACTTGTTGTAAGGTAGTTTAGAAAGACAGTGCAGGCCTTTGAGGATAAATATGATTTATGAGAAAGCAAAAATTCCATTAAAATATCCTTGATATCAGTGACCTGGATTCACTAATCATTTACAGAACTATCCAGTGGGAAACATTGTTCCGTGCCCTATATTACGATGGGGCGCTCTTTCATTATTCATAGTCTGGTGAAATTGTCTTATAGAGTAACCAGATCTATCAGTGAAGACTTCTGTAACTTTTAAGTGTATCTTGATCTGTATCTCAAGACCTGCATTCAAGCATGGTTACTTGTTTGAAATTAGCTAACAGTAAACTCAATTCCCTGTGAATTTATTAATTAATTCCAATGAAACAGTACTGCATTATACATATTTTATTTATTTTTCTTGCTTTGGCTGTAAAAAAAGTATATATAATGTATAAAGGAATGTGCATCTGGCATAGGCAAACACGGTCACTTTGTTTCCTCTCTAGTTTAAGTGATGGTAAACTTTAAATAATCAAATGCCATAAATGTAATCTTTGCCATTAAAAAAGTATACGTGTAATTTTTTTTGTTTTTATTCCATATGTGAAAGGGTTAAATTAGTGCATATAATAATGCTTCTATTAAAATGTTATGCCGGGCCTACCGGCCCACATGGATAAACTCTTTTTTTTTTTTTATGAAAATTCCAGTGAACATCCAATCAACATGTGTGTCAGCTGACAATTTTGAAGTCTAGCCCCTTCAAAGCCCATAGAAAGCCTATGTAGAAAGTGGTTGTGACTGCTCTATACATCACAGCCCAGTCAAAAGAGGAAATGAAGAGGGTGCGGAGGAACAGACAATACCAATTAGGATTATAAATCTTTTATTATAAAATATACAGTATATACACTTTAAAAAAATAAATTATGTGGTTTTACTTGCAAACTAATATATTTTTCATGTTTACCATCACTTTAAAGGATTACTAACTTTTGATTTTTAGGGTCCAAATGGACCACATATTTTAGATAACATACATCAACACAATCCAATGTACCTTATTTTGTCCTCAAATGATGCTCCATATCTTTATAAAATATACTTTTATTTTATCAGCATGACATCACTTCATCCAGTCCTCAAATATGGGCCGTACACAGTATACCTCAATTTCCAATCGGATGGTGAGTTTTTGCATATCATATTACGATTCCATCAACCTATGCATGAGCAATTGGATTAGTCCATTTGCTCATGCACAGATTAAAAATAATGAAATAGCTGCACCACCAACTGTATTTAAAACATCATAGTTTTATTGTGCCACTTAAAACACTTAAGTGGCACTTAAGTGGCACAATAAAACTATGATGTTTTAAATACAGTTGGTGGTGCAGCTATTTCATTATTTTTGGACTGTTTATTTGGGACCATGGTGCAGGTCCAATAGTTGGCACACCTGCAAACAATTCGTTGCATACCCTTGGTGCTAGTGCATTTCGTTATTCATGCACAGATTAAGATACAGATGCCGACATTACCCACACTGTATTGCCAATAACACATGTGCATTTACAATTGAAAACGATTAGATAGGTTCTCCAGACTTTTTACAGTCTTTTATGTTTCACTACGTTATAGGGTTGTCAGTCCACAATAGTTTAGTGATGTATTCAATGACACTAAAGTAGTTTATTAATGTATTTGATGACGTTGCGCTATCTTGCGCATCGCGTATAACAGTCGCTATCTTCCAACTGGAGGTCTCCGCCCTGATTGGAAAACACTAAACAATACCAAAGTAGTGGGTTTGGAATTATTGAAAAATTTGGCGATAAATATCTTATAAAACGGTAACTATTTGAAAGATGATGGGCATTGCAAATGTTATTTTGGTACATTTTTTATCTGTGACTTCAGTGTCCCTTTAAGGAAGTTTACTATGGAGTCTTGTAAGATAATGAAATTTCATAAGATCGCAGTAAGGCAAAGTGTGAACTCAGCATTGATATTGGTTATCTGTTTTTTAAAAAACAGCAGCTGCAGGACAACTTTGATTGTCTTTTTTTTTTTGTGTGTGTTTTTTTTAAAAATAGAGATGTTCATGTGATATTTTCTGGTCAGCTATTTTTTTACAGATATGCTGCATCCCTTTCAAGTAATTTAGCCTGTGGGTAGCATGATAATGTCCCTTCAAAGGGACAGTCTACACCAGAATTATTATTGTTTAAAAATATAGATAATCCCTTTATTACCCATTCCCTAGTTTTGCATAACTAACACAGTTATATAAATACACGTTTTACCTCTCTGATTACCTTGTATCTAAGCCTCTGCAAAGTGCCCCCTTATTTCAGTTCTTTTGACAGACATCTATTTTAGCCAATCAGAGCTGTCTCACTGGAACTCCACGTGCATGAGCACAGTGTCATCAATATGACACACATGAACTAACACCCTCTAGTGGTGAAAACTGTCAAAATGCCCTGAGAGAAGAGGCGGCCTTCAAGGGCTTAGAAATTAGCATATGAACCTCCTAGGTTTAGCTTTCAACTAAAAATACCAAGAGAACAAAGCAAAATTGATTACAAAAGTAAATTGGAAAATTGTTTAAAATGAAATTCTCTATCTGAATCATGAGCGTTTATTTTGGACTAGACTGTCCCTTTACGTATACAACAAACTGCTTGATCCAGCTTCATATACTACACAGTAATGGTTTAGAGACGTGTGCACATGTTTACGGTTAGTCTTTATTGGCCACAATTAAGGGAGACAAGATGTGTAGCTGATTTAGACAATTTTCATCATTTTGCAGCATACTTCAGTTTCAGTTTTTGCTTTTTGGTCTGTCAAGGAAGTGTGGGACAAGCACAATGTTTCAGAACAAGCAAGATATTTTATAGCAAAAGCAAGGAAAATAAATAAAGAAAGCATATTGCAATATTGTTTTATTTTAACTACTTCATTTATGGCAAATTCAATTCTGAAGTTCCAGGAAACCGGAGAGACTGAGAAAAAACAGAGCCACGGTTTTCCGATAGCTGCATATAAAAAACTGAAGTTTATTCAATACAGACATACAACAACACTGTACAAAGGTAACCAACCCTTTTAGTCTGATGCGTTTGCTGTTCAATATGTACACTACTTCAGAGATTTGCCCCCTATAGTGGCGTAAAGCTATATAAAAGAATATACTAAACACTATCCAATCACAGGACAGTTAACAAAAGTCAAATAATCCAAAAAGATAATAGCTCTTTCCCTACGAAAAGCTAAAGGCCTCTATTTATCAAGCTGTCAACCGCAAATACACTGGAATTCCGCAGCGTATTTGTGGTGAGCCTGATTCGCCGTAGTTATTAAACCCTACAGACCGGCAAAAGTAGAATATAGTGACGTGACATACGATCCGCCGGACTCAGTCCGACACAGATCGATGGATACTTCACTACAGATGTTCCGAACGCAAGTTCGGCACAATCTGACTACTTTTGGAAGTTATCAAAGAACTACCAGGTACACTCGCCACTATTCCGGCCCAGCGTACCTGGTTTTCAATCCGCCACCCTAGAGGCGGCAGATGCTATAGGAATCAATGGGAGTCTGACAGCAGCGAAAGCGCATGTTCGCTGCTGCCCGATATCCCATTGATTCCTATGGTAAAAGTCTACACCTAATACCCTAACATGTACCCCGAGTCTAAACACCCCTAATCTGCCCCCCCTACACCGCCGCCACCTACATTAAAATTATTAACCCCTAAACCGCTGCTCCCGGACCCTGCCACAACTCTAATAAATATATTAACCCCTAAACCGCCGCTCCCGGACCCGCCGCCACCTACATTATACCTATTAACCACTAATCTGCCACCCCCTATACCGCCGCCACCTACATAAAGTTATTAACCCCTATCCTGCCGATCACGGACCCCGCCGCAACTAAATAAATTGTTTAACCCCTAAACCGACGCTCCCGGACCCCGCTGCCACCTACACCCCTATACCGCCGCCAACCTACATAAAGTTATTAACCCCTATCCTGCCATTTCCGGACCCCGCCGCAACTAAATAAATTGTTTAACCCCTAAACTGACGCTCCCAGAGCCCACCGCCACCTACATTATATTAATTAACCCCTAATCTGCCCCCTACACCGCCGCCACTATAATAAACATATTAATACCTAAACCTAAGTCTAACCCTATACCTAACACCCAATAACTTAAATATAATTTAAATAACTCTAAATAAATATTACTACAATTAATTAAATTATCCCTATTTAAAATGAAATACTTACCTATAAAATAAACCCTAAGATAGCTACAATATAACTAATAGTTACATTGTATATAGCTTAGGGTTTATTTTTATTTTACAGGCACCTTTGTATTTATTTTAACTAGATAGAATAGTTATTAAATAGTTATTAACTATTTAATAACGTCCTAGTTAAAATAAAGACAAAAGTACCTGTAACATAAAACCTAACCTAAGTTACAATTACACCTAACACTACACTATAATTAAAATTATTAAATAAATTAACTACAATTAAATAAAATTAAATACAATTAAATAAAATTAACTAAAGTACAAAAAAACAAACACTAAATTACAGAAAATAAAAAAATAATTACAAGAATTTTAAACTAATTACACCTAATCTAATCCCCCTAATAAAATAAAAAGGCCCCCCAAAATAATAAAAAATCCCTACCCTATACTAAATTACAAACAGCCCTTAAAAGGGCCTTTGCGGGGCATTGCCCCAAAGTAATCAGCTCTTTTACCTGTAAAAAATTTTACAATACTCCCCCAACATTAAAACCCACCACCCACACACCCAACCCTACTCTAAAACCCATCCAAACCCCCCTTAAAAAAACCTAACACTAACCCCCTGAAGATCACCCTACCTTGAGACGTCTTCACCCAACCGGGCCTAAGTCCTCAACGAAGCCGGGCAAAGTCTTCATCCAACCGGGAAGAAGAGGTCCTCCAGACGAGAGGCATCTTCTATCTTCATCCATCCGGAGTGGAGCGGGTCCATCTTGAAGACATCCGACGCAGAGCATCCATCCAGACCGACGACTGCCCGACGAATGAATATTCCTTTAAATTACGTCATCCAAGATGGCGTCCCTTGAATTCCGATTGGCTGATAGAATTCTATCAGCCAATCGGAATTAAGGTAGGAAAAATCCTATTGGCTGATGCAATCAACCAATAGAATTGAGCTCGCATTCTATTGGCTGATTGGAACAGCCAATAGAATGCAAGCTCAATCCTATTGGCTGATTGGATCAGCCAATAGGATTGAACTTCAATCCTATTGGCTGATTGCATCAGCCAATAGGATTTTTCTTACCTTAATTCCGATTGGCTGATAGAATTCCATCAGCCAATTGGAATTCAAGGGACGCCATCTTGGATGACATCATTTAAATGAATATTTATTCATCGGGTAGTCGTCGGTCTGGATGGATGCTCCACGTCGGATGTCTTTCAGATGGAGCCGCTCCTCAACGGATGGATGAAGATAGAAGATGCCACCTGGATGAAGACTTCTGCCTGTCAGGAGGACCTATTCTGCCTAGTTGGATGAAGACTTCGCACGGCTTCGTTGAGGACTTCGTTGAGGCCAGGTTGGGTGAAGATGTCTCAAGGTAGGGTGATCTTCAAGGGGTTAGTGTTTTTTTAAGGGGGTTTGGGTGGGTTTTAGAGTAGGGTTGGGTGTGTGGGTGGTGGGTTTTAATGTTGGGGGGTATTGTAATTTTTTTACAGGTAAAAGAGCTGATTACTTTGGGGCAATGCCCCGCAAAAGGCCCTTTTAAGGGCTATTTGTAATTTAGTATAGGGTAGGGATTTTTATTATTTTGGGGGGCTTTTTTATTTTATTAGGGGGATTAGATTAGGTGTAATTAGTTTAAAATTCTTGTAATTATTTTTTTATTTTCTGTAATTTAGTGTTTGTTTTTTTGTACTTTAGTTAATTTTATTTAATTGTATTTAATTTTATTTAATTGTAGTTAATTTATTTAATTAATTTAATGATAGTGTAGTGTTAGGTGTAATTGTAACGTAAGTTAGGTTTTATTTTACAGGTAAATTTTATTTATTTTAGCTAGGTAGTTAGTAAATAGTTAATAACTATTTAATAACTATTCTACCTAGTTAAAATAAATACAAACTTAGGTTAGGTTAGGTTAGCTTAGGGTTTATTTTATAGGTAAGTATTTAGTTTTAAATAGGAATTATTTAGTTAATTATAGGAATATTTAGTTACAGTTATTTAAATTATATTTAAGTTAGTGGGTGTTAGGGTTAGACTTAGGTTTAGGGGTTAATATGTTTATTATAGTGGCGGCGGTGTAGGGGGGGCAGATTAGGGGTTAATAAATATAATGTAGGTGGGCTCTGGGAGTGGCAGTTTAGGGGTTAAACAATTTATTTTGTTGCGACGGGGTCCGGGATCGGCAGGATAGGGGTTAATTACTTTATGTAGGTGGCGGCGGTGTAGGGGGCGGCAGATTAGGGGTTAATAGGTATAATGTAGGTGGCGGCGGGGTCCGGGAGCGGCGGTTTAGGGGTTAAACACTTTATTTAGTTGCGGCGGGATCTGGGACCGGCGGTTTAGGGGTTAATACATTTATTCGCGTTGAGGCGGGGTCCGGGAGCGACGGTTTAGGGGTTAATAACTTTATTTAGTTGCGGGGGGCTCCGGGAGCGGCGGTTTAGGGGGTAAAACAGTATAGTATGGTGTGGGTGCTTAGTGACAGTATAGCAAGAAAGCTGTGAAAAAGCCGAAGAGCAGCGAGATCGATGACTGTTAGTTAACAGTCCGCTGCTCTTAGCTCCGTACTTGGTGCACGGCTTTTTGACAGCTTTCTTGATAATTTTGGCAAACGTATTCAGGTCTGCGGCGGCGATGTTAGGCGATCTTAGGCGAGCGTATTGGTGCCGTGGAATGCAAGAAAGTCGACGGCTTGATAACTAGAGGCCAATGTGTGACCAAAATACATATAACAACCATTAAAAATAAAACAAAAAACATACAAGTCCAAGCTATAAAGTAGCAAAACACGAACAGAGAAAAATAATCGCTTTTTATTTTTTTATTTTTAAGTACAAAACTTCTAAGCAAGAATCCCTGGATAACAGTAGACATATGTAAGATACTCTGTTTGTTCCATTTCTTCTTTTCTGCATAGTAAAAAGCTTAAATTGCAACTACAAAGACATACTCAGTTGGTAGAGCTCTATAGAAAAACAAATACAGTAGGACAGGATATCGCTGAATATAACATAAAAGGCTCCTTAAAATCAGGAATTCAATAGACAGGCAAATGGATCAAACGGTGCCCAAGATCTAGCAGTTGATAAGAAAATTGGAAGAATAAGTGAGCCAAGCTGTCCTTATCTACCCATCTGAGACTCTGTTTTTGTTATATTACAAAATAACTTCATAAATTGAGAGCAGTTCATTCTTCCATTTTCAGTATGATGTTGCTTCACTTAAACACATATCAGATGAGACTCACAGAAATTTGATAACCATAAAGGAAAGCTGACACATAAACAGGTTGTTTTCACATTGAGGCTATAGTGTTTTAAGCACATACTGAGATGTCTCCCCTTTTAGGAAAGTCACATATGCTCAACAGCTGAATGCAGTGTACCCAGAAAGCCTTGGATACATCACAGCTATATCTGTTTGCTAGATCTTGCACTTCATGTACTGAGATTTGATCTACAGTGACAAAACTAAACTAGAAAACACTGAATATTTTTCAAAACAACCTTCAGTGGTACCTTAGGTCGTATTTAGCTCTGACCATAAGATACACTTAGGGGTCGATTTATCAGGCGATGGCGGACAGGGGTGTGCATATGCACCACTGTTCGCCGCAGCTCTCCTCTGGTGGGCTGAATTCTGCTGCCGGAATTCAGCATTGCACAAAAGCGAAATTTTGCACTCTTGTGCAACGCCCCCCACTGCAAGCCCACAGCCAATCACGCGGGGGCAGGAGCTGTCAATCTTCCCGGTCTGAAAAAGACCAGGGAGATTGAAATTCTCCACCTAAGGAGTGGGGAAGAGGTTAGGGAAGCAGCGGTCTTTAGACCGCTGCTTAATAAATACGGACTGCAGGTTGTGAGAACCTGTAGTCATAGGGGTGCAAAGGCAGGCAAAGCCTTTGATAAATCGACCCCTTAAAGTAGTTTAATATACAAGGTTTAAAGGGACACTTAAGTCAAAATTAAACTTTCATGATTCAGATAGAGCAGCAATTTTAAAACAACTTTCCAATTTACTTTCATTAACAAAATGTGCACAGTCTTTTAATATTTAGACTTTTTGAGTCACCAGCTCCTACTGAGCATGTGCAAGAATTCACAGAATATATGTATATGCATTTGTGATTGGCTGATGGCTGTCACATGATACAGGAACAGGACGAGTAGAAATAGAAATAATTTTGAAATTTGTCAGAAAAAAAATCTATTATTCTTTTGATGCCCCTTGTTTCCGGCGAGTCAAACAGAAGTTATGAAGCAGCAGTCTCACACATGGTGGTCTGCTCTGAGGCTGTGGACAGAAATCAACCCAATCGAATACGATCGGGTTGGCTCACACCCCCTGCTAGCGGCCAATTGACCGCAAGTCTGCAGGGGTCGACATTGCACCAGCAGTTCACAAGAACTGCTGGTGCAATGATAAATGCCGACAGCGTATGCTGTCGGCATTTATTGATGTGCAGCGGACATGATACTCTACATTGTATCATGTCGGCTCGCACTATGTTAAATATACCCCTAAGTTCTATTGCATTGTCTTTTTATCATGCATTTGTTGATTATGCAAATCTGCTGTATTTACTGGTACTTTAAGAAAGCCCCCTTGAAGGGACAAAAAAATAAAAACTGAAATGCACATGAATGCTTTAAAGTTTTTAAAAAGTAGCTAATTTCCATTACATAAGTATAAGCAAAAACACTTCTAGTTAAGGTTTTCATTGTTATAGAATGTGTTTACAGCAATGTTGCAGGAAAAATAATTTGACAGATTAAACAAACTTCAACCCATGACAACCTGATTACTACAATGTGATTGATGATCACTCAGCTGTTACATAATGGCCAGACTACTCCTGCAGAATATGCACAGAAAAAGCATCATGAATTGAAGTAGTCTGGTAGCATTAGTATAGTCTATAGTTATTTAAATAACATTATTACTATTATTCTTTATATAAAGCGCCAACATATTCTGCAGCGCTGTCCATGGGTACAATTCATTTAAATAAAACAATGACATAAAACTTGTAAGAGACAAGACAACATTTTACAAACACATACACAAGGAATTAAGGGCCCTATTCCCGTGGAACCTTACAATCTAGAAATACAATAAATCAATTCAAGAATATTAGATATGCATAAGGCTATCCTGAAGTTGAATTAAACTCACGCTAAACTACTTACAGTATAAACCTATCGCCTAGATTTAGAGTTTTGCGTTAGCCATCAAAACCAGCGTTAGGGGGTCCTAACGCTGGTTTTGTCCTACCGCTGGTATTTAGAGTCAGTCAGGAAAGGGTCTAACGCTCACTTTCCAGCCGCGACTTTTCCATACCGCAGATCCCCTTACGCCATTTGCGTAGCCTATCTTTTCAATGGGATCTTTCTAACGCCGGTATTTAGAGTCTTGGCTCTAGCCGCAGAGAAAAGCCAGGAGTTAAGAGCTTTCTGGGCTAACGCCGGTTCATAAAGCTCTTAACTACTGTGTTCTAAAGTACACTAACACCCATAAACTACCTATGTACCCCTAAACCGAGGTCCCCCCACATTGCCGCCACTCTATTACATTTTTTTAACCCCTAATCTGCCGACCGCACACCGCCACCACCTACATTATCCCTATGTACCCCTAATCTGCTGCCCCTAACATCGCCGACACCTACATTATATTTATTACCCCCTAATCTGCCCCCCCCAACGTCGCAGCTACCTTACCTACACTTATTAACCCCTAATCTGCGGACCGGACCTCACCGCTACTATAATAAATGTATTAACCACTAATCCGCCTCACTCCCGCCTCAAAAACCCTATAATAAATTTTATTAACCCCTAATCTGCCCTCCCTAACATCCCCCACACCTAACTTCAAGTATTAACCCCTAATCTGCCGACAGGACCTCAATGTTACTCTAATAAATGTATTAACCCCTAAACCTAAGTCTAACCCTATTCCTAACACCCCCTTAAATAAAATATAATTTTTATCTACTAAATAAAATAAATCTTATTAAATAAATTATTCCTATTTAAAGCTAAATACTTACCTGTAAAATAAACCCTAATATAGCTACAATATAATGAATAATTATATTGTAGCTATTTTAGGATTAATATTTATTTTACATGCAACTTTGTATTTATTTTAACCAGGTACAATAGCTATTAAATAGTTAATAACTATTTAATAGTTACCTAGTTAAAAGAAATACAAAATTACCTGTAAAATAAATCCTAACCTAAGTTACAATTAAACCTAACACTACACTATCAATAAATAAATTAACCCCTTAATGACCAAGGACGTGCAGGGTACGTCCTCAAAAAAAAGGCAGTTAACGCCTGAGGACGTACCCTGCACATCCTCGGTGTGGAAAGCAGCTGGAAGCGATCCTGCTCGCTTCCAGCTGCTTTCCGGTTATTGCAATGATGCCTCGATATGGAGGCATCCTGCAATAACCTTACATGGCCATCCGATGCAGAGAGAGCCACTCTGTGGCCCTCTCTGCACCGGACATCAACGGTCGGTATCGTTGGTGGGTGGGAGCCGACTTGGGAGGCGGGTGGGCGGCCATCGGTGTGCCGTGTGACGTCAAGGGGGGCGGGACCATCGGGGGGCGCGCACGGGCGCTCGCGCGTGCACGGAGGGTGGCGGGCGGGTGCGTGCACGGGGCGGGAGCGGGTGGGAACCACTACACTACGAAAAATGGTTAAAAAGTAAAAAGTTAAAAGTAGCCTAAGCAAAAAAGAAAAAAAGCACAAAAAGAGATCGTGAGAGGGGTGGGGGGTTGGTTTTGTGTGGGGGGAAGCTACACTACAGAAAAGTTTAAAAAAATGTCAAACAAAAACATTTTTTCTTCTAAACTGGGTACTGGCAGACAGCTGCCAGTACCCAAGATGGCGCCCATTAAGTTAGAGTGGGAGGGTTATAGAGCTGTTTGGGGGGGATCAGTGAGGTTGGGGGCTAAGGGGGGATAGTACACAGCAGCATATGTAAATATGCTTTTAAAAAAAAAACAAAAAAAACAAATATAGCTTTTATTTTAGTACTGGCAGACTTTCTGCCAGTACTTAAGATGGCGGGGACAATTGTGTGGTGGGGGAGGGAAGAGAGCTGTTTGGGAGGGATCAGGGGGTCTGATGTTTCAGGTGGGAGGCTGAGCTCTACACTATATCTAATATTAACCCTGCAAGCTCCCTACAAGCTACCTAATTAACCCCTTCACTGCTAGCCATAATACACGTGTGATGCGCAGCGGCATTTAGCGGCCTTCAAAATACCAAAAAGCAACGCCAAAGCCATATATGTCTGCTATTTCTGAACAAAGGGGATCCCAGAGAAGCATTTACAACCATTTGTGCCATAACTGCACAAGCTGTTTGTAAATGATTTCAGTGAGAAACCTAAAATTGTGAAAAATTTCACGTTTTTTTTAATTTGATCGCATTTGGCGGTGAAATGGTGGCATGAAATATACCAAAATTTGCCTAGATCAATACTTGGGGTTGTCTACTACACTACACTAAAGCTAAAATTACCCCAAAAAGCTCCCTACATGCTCCCTAATTAACCCCTTCACTGCTGGACATAATACACGTGTGGTGCGCAGTGGCATTTAGTGGCATTCTAATTACCAAAAAGCAACACTAAAGCCTTATATGTATGCTATTTCTGAACAAAGGGGATCCCAGAGAAGAATTTACAACCATTTGTGCCATAATTGCACAAGCTGTTTGTAAATAATTTCAGTGAGAAACCTAAAGTTTGTGAAAAAATTTGTGAAAAAGTGAACGATTTTTTTTATTTGATCGCATTTGGCGGTGAAATGGTGGCATGAAATATACCAAAATGGGCCTAGATCAATACTTTGGGTTGTCTACTAAAAAAAAATATATACATGTCAATGGATATTCAGAGATTCCTGAAAGATATCAGTGTTCTAATGTAACTAACTAGCGCTAATTTTGAAAAAAAAAAAATGGTTTAGAAATAGCAAAGTGCTACTTGTATTTATTGCCCTATAACTTGCAAAAAAAGCAAAGAACATGTAAACATTGGGTATTTCTAAACTCAGGACAAAATGTAGAAATTATTTAGCATAGGTGTTTTTTTGTGGTTGTAGATATGTAACAGATTTTGGGGGTCAAAGTTAGAAAAAGTGTTTTTTTTTTCAATTTTTCCTCATATTTTATAATTTTTTTATAGTAAATTATAAGATATGATGAAAATAATGGTATCTTTAGAAAGTCCATTTAATGGGGAGAAAAACGGTATATAATATGTGTGGGTACAGTAAATGAGTAAGAGGAAAATTACAGCTAAACACAAACACCGCAAAAATGTAAAAATAGCCTTGGTCCCAAACGGACAGAAAATGGAAAAGTGCTGTGGTCATTAAGGGGTTAAATAAACTACCTACAATTATCTAAACTAAATTACAAAAAAAGACAAACACTAAATTACAAAAAATAAAAAAAGATTACAAGAATTTTAAACTAATTATACCTACTCTAAGCCCCCTAAAAAAATAACAAAGCCCCCCCAAAATAAAAACATGCCCTACCCTATTCTAAAATAAAAATTAAACAGCTCTTTTACCTTACCAGCCCTTAAAAGGGTCTTTTGCGGGGCATGCCCCAAAGAAAACAGCTCTTTTGCTTTGAAATAAACATACAATACCCCCCCCAACATTACAACCCACCACCCACACACCCCTACTCTAACCCACCCAAACCCCCCTTAAATAAACCTATCGCTAACCCCCTGAAGATCATCCTACCTTGAGTCGTCTTCACCCAGCCGAGCCGAATTCTTCATCCAAGGTGCGCAGAGGAGGTCTTTGATCCGGTAGAAGTCTTCATCCAAGCGGCTAAGAAGAGCTCCTCCATCCGGTAGAAGTGTTCATCCAGGCGGGTCTTCAATCTTCATCCATCTGGAGCGGAGCGGAGCCATATTCAACGGAGCCGACGCAGAGCCATCCTCTTCAACCGACGGACTAACGACGAATGAAGGTTCCTTTAAGGGACGTCATCCAAGATGGCGTCCCTCGAATTCCGATTGGCTGATAGGATTCTATCAGCCAATCAGAATTAAGGTAGGAAAATTCTGATTGGCTGATTGAATCAGCCAATCAGATTCAAGTTCAATCCGATTGGCTGATCCAATCAGCCAATCAGATTGAGCTCGCATTCTATTGGCTGTTCCGATCAGCCAATAGAATGCAAGCTCAATATGATTGGCTGATTGGATCAGCCAATCGGATTGAACTTGAATCTGATTGGCTGATTCAATCAGCCAATCAGAATTTTCCTACCTTAATTCCGATTGGCTGATAGAATCCTATCAGCCAATCGGAATTCGAGGGATGCCATCTTGGAAGACGTCCCTTAAAGGAACCTTCATTCGTCGTTAGTCCGTCGGTTGAAGAGGATGGCTCCGCGTCAGCTCCGTTGAAGATTGCTCCGCTCCGGATGGATGAAGACTGAAGACCCGCCTGGATGAACACTTCTACCGGATGGAGGAGCTCTTCTTAGCCGCTTGGATGAAGACTTCTACCGGATCAAGGACCTCCTCTGTGCACCTTGGATGAAGAATTCGGCTTGGCTGGGTGAAGACGACTCAGGGTAGGATGATCTTCAGGGGGTTAGCAATAGGTTTATTTAAGGGGGGTTTGGGTGGGTTAGAGTAGGGGTGTGTGGGTGGTGGGTTGTAATGTTGGGGGGGTATTGTATGTTTATTTCAATGCAAAAGAGCTGTTTTCTTTGGGGCATGCCCCGCAAAAGGCCCTTTTAAGGGCTGGTAAGGTAAAAGAGCTGTTTAATTTTTATTTTAGAATAGGGTAGGGCATTTTTTTATTTTGGGGGGCTTTGTTATTTTTTAGGGGGCTTAGAGTAGGTGTAATTAGTTTAAAATTCTTTTAATCTTTTTTTATTTTTTGTAATTTAGTGTTTGGTTTTTTTTGTAATGTAATGTTTGTTTTTTTGGTAATTTAGTTTAGTTGATTAAATTGTAGATAATTGTAGGTAGTTTATTTAATTTATTTATTGATAGTGTAGTGTTAGGTTTAATTGTAACTTAGGTTAGGATTTATTTTACAGGTAATTTTGTATTTCTTTTAACTAGGTAGCTATTAAATAGTTGTTAACTATTTATTAGCTATTGTACCTGGTTAAAATAAATACAAAGTTGCCAGTAAAATAAATATTAATCCTAAAATAGCTACAATATAATTATTTGTTATATTGTAGCTATCTTACGGTTTATTTTACAGGTAAGTATTTAGCTTTAAATAGGAATAATTTATTTAATAAGATTTATTTTATTTCGTTAGATAAAAATTATATTTAACTTAGGGGGTGTTAGGGATAGGGTTAGACTTAGCTTTAGGGGTTAATACATTTATTAGAGCAGCGGCGAGGTCCGGTCGGCAGATTAGGGGTTAATACTTGAAGTTAGGTGTCGGCGATGTTAGGGAGGGCAGATTAGGGGTTAATAAAATGTATTATAGGGTTTTTGAGGCGGGAGTGAGGCGGATTAGGGGTTAATACATTTATTATAGTAGCGGTGAAGTCCGGTCAGCAGATTAGGGGTTAATAATTGTAGGTAGGTAGCGGCGACGTTGGGGGGGGCAGATTAGGGGGTAAAAAATATAATATAGGGGTCGGCGGTGTTAGGGGCAGCAAATTAGGGGTACATAGGGATAACGTAGGTTGCGGCGGTGTCCGGAGCGGCAGATTAGGGGTTAATAGTGTAATGCAGGGGTCAGCGATAGCGGGGGTGGCAGATTAGGGGTTAATAAGTGTAAGGTTAGGGGTGTTTAGACTCGGGGTTCATGTTAGGTGCAGACTTAGGAAGTGTTTCCCCATAGGAAACAATGGGGCTGCGTTAGGAGCTGAACGCTGCTTTTTTGCAGGTGTTAGGTTTTTTTTTCAGCTCAAACTGCCCCATTGTTTCCTATGGGGGAATCGTGCACAAGCACGTTTTTGAAGCTGGCCGCGTCCGTAAGCACCGCTGGTATTGAGAGTTGCAGTGGCGGTAAATATGCCTCTATGCTCCCTTTTTGGAGCCTAACGCAGCCCTTCTGTGAACTCTAAATACCAGCGGTATTTAAAAGGTGCAGGGGAAAAAAAGCACGCGTAGCTAACGTACCCCTTCTAACGCAAAACTCTAAATCTAGCCGTTTGTGTTTAATCTCCACATAGGGGGTTAAACTCTTAGGTAAAGTCTTACTAAGGAGTCACAAGTTTTGCATCTCCCAAGCTTTAAACAGCTGATGATTTGTTGGTCATGCGACTGACTAGCTTGCTGTCTGTGTCCTGCTTGGGACCAGCAGTTTAACTATCAGTAGAGCAAAAATGAAATGATCTAACAAATTAGTGCATGTAATTGTAAGACTAGAGACCTATTAAAGGGGTTAAAAACAGACTAAGTTTCACTTGGGACCTACAGAGCACTGCTTGTTGCAAGTAGAAACTGCTGCTGATCAAATCAGCAGCACTAACCGCACAAGTCAGTCTATTGGGTCCCGAGCGCTACTTCTATTATGTGTGCCGAGGTTAAACACATATCATTAAAGGGTCACTAGTCTTAAAATGGCATGCCCGCTCTAATGAATTGTAGCATTCATCTTTTCAACGGTAATGACCCTTTAATGAAGATTGATCAACTTGGGGCCTAGGCAATGAGCAAAACACGCAAAACACTTTGTAGTAAGGCTATTTTTTTTTTTTTAAATGTAGGACTGTTTTAGGGGTTAGGTGTTGAGTTGGCTAGGGTCTTGGGGGTTGCATAGCGGGGAGACCATACTTAAAAGATTTACTGATGGAAGGAGAAGGACTGAATAGCTAGAACAATTGTGGCTGGGGTTATTACCAGCTGATTACTGGCTAATTGTGGTTAGGGTTAATAAAAGTGTGGGGGAACCAAGATCAGGTTAGGATTGATTGAAGTCTGGAGTTCTCGGCTGGCCACAATTAGACTGTGTTGTGGTGGGGGAGGATGTGATTAGAGATATGAATTATAACACTGGTATTGGTATCTGTATGCTACCAGAACCTATGTCATAATGTTTTGATCAGCAGCCTCTTACCTGGTTGGTCATACTAAGATCAGCCTAAAGTTGCTCAACTGGATTTCGTTGTGTACTGATTTCTGTTGTTGCAAATATTTATCTGAAAAACTGGATCTGCAAAGAATTTGCCTATGTTTTGTCCAAAGAAGGGCTACTAAAATGGTATATGGCCTAAAATATAAAATATACAAAGAAAGACTCTATGACCTAAATATGTATAGTTTAGAGGAGAGAAGGGAAAGAGGTGACATGATAGACACCTTCAAATATATGAAGGGACTTAATAAAGTGGAAGCTGGAAGCATTTTCCAAAAAAAAAAAAAAAAAATTAATGCCAAAACAAGGGGTCACAATCTTAGAGGGTAGCAGATTCAGGAGAAACGTGAGGAAGCATTTTTTTTACAGAAAGGGTGGTGGATTCATGAAATAAAACATCCAAAGACTGTAAAGGAATTAAAAAATGCCTGGGACATGCCTAAGGCTATCCTAAGAAAGCAGTAGCATGTAATATAAGTAGACTTGATTGTCCTTTTTGGTTCTTATCTACAGTCTATGTTTCTTTTGTTATTCATTGTAATTATTACTGAGCTGTATTTTTGTTCAAGACTTTTCTTAGTAGAAAAAACAAATTATTTTTCATATTTGTATGTTAATGCTTCATTAACCAGCTCTATGTCAAAGCATTGTCAACAGACCCCCCTCTTTCAGATGCTCTAAATGAAAATTATTTATTTTGATCCTATAGAGCTGTCCCAATATCAAGACAACTACTCAGTGATTTCTGTAATTCTAGTTATATTTAATTCAAGATTTTATACCTAGACTTTTAGAGAAGGCCACAATCTCTTTCTTTCAATGATTTCAATCTCTAAAGCCAATACAATTATTTTGATTTGGTCCAAATTTATTGTAAAATTCTTACACAATAGAAAATATTTTCCAGAATAAAAACGCAAAATAAGGTAAAATTAAGTGATTATAAATATGTAAATATATTAATATAAAGGTATAAATATCTCTCTGTTGGACATGTCCAATGCACTAATATCCGGTACTAGTAAAAATAAATGGATTGACATAATATATGTTGCTTTGTTGTCAGGTGTATCTATTCATTCATATAACAGCTTCAACAGTGCCTGTACACTTCTCAGCCGGAGAAAAAAAGAGAATGAAGATATTCAATGACATGAAAAAAATACCAAGAACACACAATAAAGAAAGAGACTTAAAGGAACAGTAAAGTCATAATTGACATTCATGATTTAGACAGAGCATACAATTTTAAACAACTTTCCAACTTACTTTACTATTATTTAATTTGCTTCCTTCTCTTGTTGTCCTTTGTTGAAGGGTTATCTATGTAACCTCAGGAGTAGCAGAACACCTGGGTGCTAGCTGCTGATTGGTGGCTACATATATATGCCTATTGTCATTGGATCACCCATGTGATCAGTTAGAAACCAGTAGTGCATTGCTACACCTTCAACAAATGATACCAAGAGAATGAAGAAAATTTGATAATAGAAATCAACATGACCCTTTAACTATGAAGATATTTGCTTTACTGGCATATTTTCTTCAAGCAATTCAGAAATCCAGCACTTCAATCCGTGATAGGGTGCATACTGCAGTAGGATTACTGCAAAAATCCTCAAAGTAATGTAAAACAAAAGTAGCAGACGCACCACAAAGTCCTTATGCAGAGGTTCTCTTTATTGTCACAAACTGGGAGCCAGGAAAGCAGAACAACGTTTCGGGCTACAAACCCTTATTCATGTTCATAACTTGTACATCACACATAATCAACTTAAATACCTACAACCAGGTAAAACCACACCTTTTTAATTTAACACTTTACAAGGCACAAAGAAGGCCTGTCATAATGACCTCTAGTGGTTTATACCTGAAAATACATATTTTTCACCACATTTATTTAAAAACATTTTTTTTTTAAAAAAAAATACAAAGTTAAAATGCATTTAACAGATGTCATAGCAAGATATTATACAAAGAATTCAAAAAGCCAGAGAAACAAGGATTATCAGATAACTCTTAGTATTATTACACCTCTTAAAGGAACACACTCAAATCCAATTCTCTATTCATTCCATTGGGAGCCAATGTGTTTAACTTATTGATCCAGAAAGCCTCACGTTTTTGTAACAATAATTCTCTATTACCACCACGCCTAGGGCTTTGTACAAAATCTATAATTTGAAAGCGCAGTTGTGCAATTGTGTGGTTGCAGCTCAAAAAATGATAGGCTACAGGTGCATTTAAATTGTTGGTCCTTATGTTGGATTTATGCTGTATAATTCTATCTCTGACCCGCTGGGTCGTTTCACCTATATAAATTAACCCACACGGACACTTAATTAAGTATATTACAAAGTTTGCATTACAATTAAAGTAGCCCCTAATCCTGAATTTCTGATCCGTTTGGGGATGTATAAAAAGGTCACCTTTTATCATATTGTTGCAATTTGAACAATTCAGGCAAGGGAAGCAACCATTATTTTCTGATGTAATAAAACCTTGTTTAGATTTCTTATTTGACCCAACATCAGCTTTAATTAATTTATCCCTAAGACTGGGTAATCTAGTGTAGGCTGGCATAGGAGGCTGTTGGAATGCTGCAACCTCTGGATTACATTCCTTCAAAACATTCCAATGTTTACGAACAAATTTTTTGTATTGCTGCACTGTTAGCACTGTATTCTGAGACAAAAACCAGTCTATTAGGGTCCTTTTTCTTTTTAACATCTGTCATATTGACCCTATTCTTTGGTGTCTGTAGAACTTTTCTCAAAATTGTCTGTATCATATCATAAGGATACCCACGCTCAATAAATCTTACACCCATTTCTTCTAACCTTTGCAGGGCCAATTTTTCATCTTTAACAATACGTTTAACCCTAAGCATTTGACTATATGGTAGTGACTGGATTAGAGAAGGGGCATGGGCACTAGAAAAGTGTAGAAGGCTATTCCTGTCTGTTTTTTTCCTATATAAATCTGTCTTTAGACATGAACCATCCTTATAGACTTTAGTGTCCAAAAAATTAATTGATTCTTCACTCCAAGATAGGGTAAACTTAATACATCTAGAAGCCATATTGAGATCTGTAACAAACTGTTGAAGGGAGCCAACGTCACCCCACCAAATGCCAAATATGTCATCTATGTAGCGCCACCAGGTGGCGCCACACAGATGAAATAGATTGTTCTCATAGACAAACTTTTCCTCGAATACACTCATAAAAATGTTGGCATAGGTAGGGGCGACGTTGGATCCCATAGCAGTACCCTGCTTCTGTACAAAGTAAGAATCTTCAAACAAGAAGTAATTACAGTATAACACAATCTCCATTAATTCAATAATAAACTGCTGCTGCATAACTGTAAATTTATTACTTCTAGCCATCATTAACCTAATAGAATCTAACCCACTAGTATGGGGTATAGCAGTGTACAGACTCACAATATCAAGACTATATAGAATACATTTATCCATATTACCTGGTAAGTTCTCAATTTTAGATAGAAAGTCATCTGTATCTTTGATATATGACATTGCTTGTGACACAAAAGGTCTCAAGAGCTTATCCAGGTAGATGGATATATTTGTGCAGATAGAATCAGTGCCAGCTACAATGGGGCGTCCTGGTGGTGCCCCAAGGTTTTTATGAACCTTGGGCAGTATGTATAATACTGGAACAATAAACTCATTTTTAATTAGAAATTTCCTTCTTTCGCTGTCAATCAAACCATTCAGGTAAGCTCGCTCAACACATTTTTTTATATCACACTGGATCTTGGAAGAGGGATCATATGTTAAAGGCATATATACATCAGTTTTGGCAAGCTGACCTTTTATTTCATTCACATAATAATCTCTCTCCATGATCACAGTGGCTCCGCCTTTGTCGGCCTGTTTACAAATTAACCCCTTGTTATCAATCAGTGTTTTTAAAGCCACATTACCTTTTTTAGACATGTTTGGTATAAATTTTTCCTTTAGTTGTTTTTTCTTTAAAACATCTAAATCACGTTTTATTAATTTCATATACACATCAATACTCGGGTCATATGCTGTTGGAACAAAACCACTTTTATTTCTCAATCCAAGATTCTTAATAGTTAACATGTCATCAGTTCCCTTCACTTGCTTACTAAACACTTCTCTGCTATCTGTGTTGGAAAAAAAGGATTTTAGCTTTAAACTTCTGTTAAATTTGTACAGGTCCTGTTCTAATTTAAACCAGTTACATCTCTCTTGTTTACAGAAGGATAGTCCCTTTTCCAATACCTTACTTTGATCTTCAGTAAGCACAGTGTCAGAGATGTTGATAACTAAAGTCTCTTCCCCTGGCGGGTCTTCCTCTGAGTAACTCGGGCTGGCTTGCTGTTTGCCGGGATTGCGGCTATGTTTCCTGCCGCCACGTCTCCTCCGGCGTCTGATTCCCCCGACGAGGACTCGGTGGTCATATCGGAGCTGTTCACCTCCTTCTGGGCTCTCCGTTCCCGTCGGCGTGCGTTACCGGAAGTAGTATTCCTCATACTTCCGGTTGGGTCCCGGGTCCACCGGTAAACTGCTCCGGTCAGATAATCATGCTCGTCACGACTAAATTTGACCCTCTTTTTGTTTTCCAGCTCCTTCTTCATCTCATTAATTTTTGCATTAATTTCTTTCAGAGCTTTATCGACATCCAGATCGCCTGCACTCTGTTTCAAGCTTAACTCGACTTCCTTAATCTCATCAGCCTGTGCATCTATGGCTTTCTGTAGAAACTCAACTGTAAGTACAATGATGTCTAAGGAGCATTTGTTAAGAATATGCTCAAACTTAGTACAATATTCTTTATTGTTGGCAAGTAACGTTGGTCTTGTATTCATCCTAAGCCCCCTAGGGATCCGCTTGATCCTATAGTATTCAGCTAGGGTGGATGCATGCAGTTGGTATGACATATTCCTTTTTACCAGTCTCTCATAGTTACTCATGTTCACTTCAGTCTGGGGGGTCCTAAGAAAGTCCCTTGAGCCCCTTACAAGAGTGGTAATTCTGGCTGCTTCGACATCTGTATATGCAAATACTTGGGCTCCCAGAGTATCTTGTGAATCCTCCATTGTTGGGATAGGTGCACGGATAAACAGCAGTAGGAAATAGGTAGAAGCAATTCAGAAATCCAGCACTTCAATCCTTGATAGGGTGCATAATGCAGTAGGATTACTGCAAAAATCCTCAAAGTAATGTAAAACAAAAGTAGCAGACGCACCACAAAGTCCTTATGCAGAGGTTCTCTTTATTGTCACAAACTGGGAGCCAGGAAAGCAGAACAACGTTTCGGGCTACAAACCCTTATTCATGTTCATAACTTGTACATCACACATAATCACCTTAAATACCTACAACCAGGTAAAACCACACCTTTTTAATTTAACCCTTTACAAGGCACAAAGAAGGCCTGTCATAATGACCTCTAGTGTGTTGAGCGAGCTTACCTGAATGGTTTGATTGACAGCGAAAGAAGGAAATTTCTAATTAAAAATGAGTTTATTGTTCCAGTATTATACATACTGCCCAAGGTTCATAAAAACCTTGGGGCACCACCAGGACGCCCCATTGTAGCTGGCACTGATTCTATCTGCACAAATATATCCATCTACCTGGATAAGCTCTTGAGACCTTTTGTGTCACAAGCAATGTCATATATCAAAGATACAGATGACTTTCTATCTAAAATTGAGAACTTACCAGGTAATATGGATAAATGTATTCTATATAGTCTTGATATTGTGAGTCTGTACACTGCTATACCCCACACTAGTGGGTTAGATTCTATTAGGTTAATGATGGCTAGAAGTAATAAATTTACAGTTATGCAGCAGCAGTTTATTATTGAACTAATGGAGATTGTGTTATACTGTAATTACTTCTTGTTTGAAGATTCTTACTTTGTACAGAAGCAGGGTACTGCTATGGGATCCAACGTCGCCCCTACCTATGCCAACATTTTTATGAGTGTATTCGAGGAAAAGTTTGTCTATGAGAACAATCTATTTCATCTGTGTGGCGCCACCTGGTGGCGCTACATAGATGACATATTTGGCATTTGGTGGGGTGACGTTGGCTCCCTTCAACAGTTTGTTACAGATCTCAATATGGCTTCTAGATGTATTAAGTTTAAAGTACAAATACCCCCCCAACATTAAAACCCACCACCTACACAACCAACCCTACTCTAAAACCCACCCAATCCCCCCTTAAAAAAAAAGCTAACACTAACCCCTTAAAGATCACCTTACCGGGAGATGTCTTCACCCAACCGGGCAGAAGTGGTCCTCCAGACGGGCAGAAGTCTTCATCCAAGCCGGGCAAAAGAGGTCCTCCAGACGGGCAGAAGTCTTCATCCAGACGGCATCTTCTATCTTCATCCATCCGGCGCGGAGCGGGTCCATCTTCAAGACATCCGACGCGGAGCATCCTCTTCTTTCTTCGTCCGACTACTGAATGAAGGTTCCTTTAAATGACGTCATCCAAGATGGCGTCCCTTCAATTCTGATTGGCTGATAGAATTCTATCAGCCAATCGGAATTAAGGTAGAAAAAATCCTATTGGCTGATGCAATCAGCCAATAGGATTTAAGTTCAATCCTATTGGCTGATCCAATCAGCCAATAGGATTGAGCTTGCATTCTATTGGCTGTTCCAATCAGCTAATAGAATGTCAGTCCAATCCTACTGGCTGATTGCAATCGGAATTGAAGGGACACCATCTTGGATGACGTCATTTAAAGGAACCTGCATTCAGTCATCAGACAAAGAAAGAAGAGGATGCTCCGCATCAGATGTCTTGAAGATGGACCCGTTCCGCGCTGGATGGATGAAGATAGAAGATGCCGTCTGGATGAAGACTTCTGCCCATCTGGAGGACCTCTTCTGCCCGGCTTGGATGAAGACTTCTGCCCGTCTGGAGGACCACTTCTGCCCGGTTGGGTGAAGACGTCTCCCGGTAAGGTGATCTTCAAGGGGTTAGTGTTGTTTTTTTGTAAGGGGGAATTGGGTGGGTTTTAGAGTAGGGTTGGTTGTGTTGGGTTTTAATGTTGGGGGGGTATTTGTACTTTTTTATTTCAGGTAAAAGAACTGATTACTTTGGGGAAATGCCCCTCAAAAGGCCCTTTTAAGGGCTATTTGTTATTTAGTGTAGGGTAGGGATTTTTTTTTATTTTGGGGGGCTTTTTTATTTTGTTAGGGGGATTAGAGTAGGTGTAATTAGTTTAAAAATCTTGTAATTATTTTATTGTTTTCTGTAATTTAGTGTTGTTTTTTTCGTACTTTAGATAATTTTATTTAATTGTAATTAATTGTATTTAATATAGTTAATTTATT
Organism: Bombina bombina; assembly: GCF_027579735.1. Classification (NCBI taxonomy): domain Eukaryota; kingdom Metazoa; phylum Chordata; class Amphibia; order Anura; family Bombinatoridae; genus Bombina; species Bombina bombina. Next base: position 109,773,532 of record NC_069506.1, on the reverse strand, counting down.
TAATTATAGTGTAGTGTTAGGTGTTAGTGTAATTTAGGTTAGGTTTTATTTTACAGGTAAATTTGTCTTTATTTTAACTAGGTAGTTATTAAATAGTTAATAACTATTTAATAACTATTTAATAACTATTGTACCTAGTTAAAATAAATACCAAGTTGCCTGTAAAATAAAAATAAACCCTAAGATAGCTACAATGTAACTAGTAGTTATATTGTAGTTAGCTTAGGGTTTATTTTATAGGTAAGCATTTAGTTTTAAATAGGAATAATTTAGTTAATTGTAGTAATTTTATTTACATTTATTTTAATTATATTTAAGTTAGGGGGGGTTAGGGTTAGACTTAGGTTTAGGGGTTAATACATTTAATATATAGTGGCGGCGACGTTGGGGATGGCAGATTAGGGGTTAATAAATGTAGGTAGGTGTCAGCGATGTTAGGGACGGCAGATTAGGGGTTAATAATATTTAACTAGTGCTTGCGATGCTGGAGTGTGGCGGTTTAGTTGTTAATATATTTATTATAGTGGTGGAGATGTCCGGTTCGGCAGATTAGGGGTTAAAATATTTATTTTAGTGTTTGCGATGTGGGGGGGGCCTTGGTTTAGGGGTTAATAGGTAGTTTATGGGTGTTAGTGTACTTTTTAGCACTTTAGTTAAGAGTTGTATGCTACGGCGTTGTAGTGTAAAACGCTTAACTACTGACTTTAAAATACGGTACAAGGCTTGACAGGAGAGGGTCTACCGCTCACTTTTGGTCAGACTCGTAATACCGGCGCTATGCAAGTCCCATTGAAAAAAGAGGATACGCAATTTATGTAAGTGGATTTGCGGTATTTCTGAGTCTGGTCAAAAAAGTGAGCGGTTTCAAGACTCGTAATACCAGCGGGCGTTAAAAAGCAGCGTTGGGACCGGCAAAAGCTGCTTTTTAAGCCTAACGCAAGACTCATAATCTAGCAGATTGTTTTTCAATAACCATACATTTATATGTGGCCCTTAAAGGGACATAATACCCATATGCTAAATTACTTCAAAGTGATGCAGTATAAGTGTAAAAAGCTGAGAAGAAAATATCACATGAACATATCTATGTAAAAAAGGAAGATATTTTACCTCAAATTTTCTTCAGCTCACAGTTATGCTGTGTGAATAGATATGCTGTAAATATTATCAGCTGCATGTTAAAAAACAACAACAGCAGCAGCAGCCAGTCGGCGTCATCTGTGCTGATTTTGCTTTACTGTGATATCATGAGATCTCAATGTAACTTTCTTAAACTGATGAGGGCAATAACATAACTGTGCCAGCACATGCCAGATACACGCTCCCTTGCAAGTCCTAAGACTAGCATCCTGATTGGCTGCTTAAAGTCCCTTTACAATGGGATGTGGCTACTGAGGACATTTTGAGGTAAAATATCTTTCTTTTTTTTTTAGATAGATACTGTATGTTCAGGTGATATTTTCTAGTCATCTTTTTACAGCTATGCTGCATCACTTTCAAGTGCTTCAACATTTGGGTATCATGTCCCTTTAAGGCTTCTAAAATATTTTTCGGCTGTCCCCATGTGATAGGAAGTTGGCCATCACTGTTCTAAATAAACAGACCTGATTATATAAAAATTGCAAATAATATTTCTGGGGACACTCTTCGCCATTAATTAATATACTTAGGGCTAGATGATATAAACTTTGTCAGCTCAAAAGTTGTTCTCGCCGACTCTTGCAGGGCTACATGATTGTCACTGCAAGTGGCGTGATGGCTCCTATTAAAAGTAATAGAGCTCGATAGATAGGAACACTTGGCTCCTTAGAGCGAAGTTAGCAAGGGAGCAGGGGGCGCACTTTAAAACTTAAATCTTGCAGCCAATATAAATCACATTACGCTGATTTCTGTGTATAGCATCTTACATTCGCCTATATTTTCGTATGCATGTGTTTTCTATTAGGGTATTAAGTATTCGTGGTGCTTTGAGAAAAAGTTTGCCACCTATTAATTGGCGAGAAAAAAAATGTGAGATCTGAAGTGTGAAAACCTTTACAGAAATACGCTGGGATTAGAGAGACATTTTCATATTCACCGATGGAACGCCCATGTTCAGCCCATTTTACGAAAAAACAGCAATTACACTTTGCATTTTGTATTTATAAGTACAAATGTCTGTGTGATTTTTGCACATCCAGTGTACTTAAATTATAATGCATATTATAATGTGCATATTTAATACGATTTATTCCTGTGTAAATTACATACAAATTTTACGTTTTTGTTAAAATACAAATTTTGGTGAAGAATTTTGTTACGATTTTTGATGCACCTTAACAATTAAATTTTATGCTGCTTATTTTTGTGTGAATGGTTCAAATATTTGTTTTGTATGATGTTTAAAATACAAAATATTATGGTGCATGTTTCATATGAAAATGCAGTATATGCCCTTTACCGAGACACCCTGTTTTTAGGGTAAAAAGTGGCTATAGATCATTCCACCCGGGGCTGGCGAGCATTCTTTAATAATCTCGCTTTCAATCATCGAGCCCTTAGTGAGACACTTTCACTAGAAAGTAACATTGATACTTAACTAGGCCTCCATCGCAATCTTTTTAATATCACCTACCAATATCAAGGGTCTGGCTGATATTTTTAAAGGGACAGTCAACCATAGAATTGTTATTGTTTTAAAAGATAGATAATACCTTTATTACTCATTCCCCAGTTTTGCACAACCAACACAGTTATATTAATGTACTTTTTACCTCTGTGATTACCTTGTATCTAGGAACCTTCTTCCAGCCCCCTGATCACATGACTGTGACTGTTTATTATCTGTTGTCTTAAATTTAGCATTATATTGTGCTAGATCTTAAATAACTTTCTGTGCCTGAACACAGTGTTATCTATATTGCCCACATGTACTTTCTGTCTCTTTGTGTTGAAAAGAGATTTAAAAAGCATGTGATAAGAGGCAGCCCTCAAAGGCTTAGAAATTAGCATATGAGCCTACCTACGTTTAGTTTAAACTAAGAATACCAAGAGAAAAAAGCAAATTTGATGATAAAAGTAAATTGGAAAGTCGATTAAAATTAAAAGTCCTATCTGAATAATGAAAGTTTAATTTATACTTGACTGTCCCTTTAAATGTAATTTTTGAGAGATCCCAATCCCAAATGGATTTGATAGAAAAAAAAGGCCTCAAATGTGAGTTTTCAATTAAAGGTTCTTGTTATCAGGATTTTAACTGGGAATCAAAACGAAAATGAGAAACAAAATGGCCATTTTGCACCTCCAGGACTTTGGGTTGATCCCTTTGTACAGTGTAAAATGAAAATAATAATTTACATATTGTAAAAGTAACCTTTTTGTAATTCTAAACCAAACTGTTAAACAATCTGAATGCCATTTGTATTTCAACATGAAGGGCATGTTTGCTCAATGAGTTTTTTTAAATCTTAAAAGTATTTTTTTTCCAAAACACTGTTTTCCAATTGGTTAAGATCTTCACCTGAAACCAAGAACAACACTGTGGGGGAAAGTTTTTCATAAGAAGAAAATGGCCGCAATGTATATCACTTTCTATAACAGGATTTTAACAGTTCTCTTACTGTTAATCAGGAAATAACTAAGTTATGAGGTTTACAATATCACCAAAATTTCCAAATCTCACTGTACAGAATTAAGTTTGTCTTTGAAGAATAATGCACAAAAAAATTATATTATATATTTAAAAAATATATTTTAATAAAAATATTATAAAATCATAAACTCTTACAGGTTTAATACATTATTTAAAAAAATAAAAACATATTTTAAGAACCGTGTAATATACCTATTACTGTAAGAAGATGATGACACAATGTTCTAGATATTTTAAATCATGGTTATTTAAAACTCAGTTTTTGTGACTTATGATTTTTTTAAAAAAAAAACAAACAGTACAAAAGATCTCCAACAAACAAGACTGCACAGCAAAATATTAAAATCTAATTACAACAATGAGATTGCGATAGAAAGCCTGTTTCAAAATACAAAACTACTGTAAATAAATATCACGAAAATGTGAGTATGAAATAAAAAGAAACATTTTAAAACTTAAAGGGACACTGAATCCAAATTTTTTCTTTCATGATTCAGATAGAGCATGACATTTTAAGCAACTTTCTATTTTACTCCTATTATCAAATTTTCATAATTCTCTTGGTATCTTTATTTGAAATGCAAGAATGTAAGTTTAGATGCCTGCCCATTTTTGGTGAACAACCTGTGTTGTTCTTGCTGATTGGTGGATAAATTCATCCACCAATAAAAAAAGTGCTGTCCAGAGTCCTGAACCAAAAAAAACACAGTTTAGATGCCTTCTTTTTCAAATAAAGATACCAAGAGAATGAAGAAAATTTGATAATAGGAGTAAATTAGAAAGTTGCTTAAAATTGCATGCTCTATCTGAATCACAAAAGAAAAAATTTGGGTTCAGTGTCCCTTTAATTGCTAAGCATCATATTTAGATGTTGCATTTGTGATTTCTGTTTTCTTGCATTTTCTGCAGTTCTTGTTATTTCTCCAATTTACTTCCATTATCAAAATGTGCAGTCTTTTTATAGTCACACTTTCCGAGGCACCAACTCCTATTGGGCATGTGCAGTTCCAATACATATATGGATTATGTGATAGTCTGATAACTGTCACATGATACAGGGTGCAGCCAAAATGGAAGCACTGACATTTATCAAACAAATCTACTGCTTATTTGAAATTCAGTTTAAATGTCATTGTGTTGTCTTTTTATTATGCATCTGTTGATTATGCAATTCTACCGTATTTAATGGTCCTGTATAATGAACTTAATGGTCTCGTGTACAGTATTTGAAAGTTAAAGGGCAGTGTATCTGAAAGTCAATAATGCTTTTTAGGGTCTAAGAAAAACTCTGAAAACCCACAATTGTGAACTCCAAGGGACCGAATTATCAAGCTCTGAATGGAGTTTGAGGCCCTTTGTTCCTGGAGAGCCTGCATTACTAAATACTAAATACTCCCTATTCAGCACCACTGAATACAAATTCCTTATTGAACATCACAATAAAATAATAATGCATGCTTTACTTGTAGATAGATGATAACATGATAAGAATATAGAGACAGACAGACAGACAGACAGATAGTGCTGTGCTTTTTTGTTAGTTTAATTTACAACTACTAAAAAGAGTTGCTGCATATTTAATATTGAGGCTACAAATCTAAGCTGGATTCTTAAATTCCAGCCAGTTTCCTTACTGCATCTAACATAAAACTTTGGTGACATTTCCAGCAGCACATATTTGTTATTTTCTTGTTTCACACTGATAAAATAGCATGCATTCAAATTGTATTTATAAATCAGCTCTAAAAAGGAAGGATCCTATATATTTCTCTTCTTTTTATGACTTTAGAAAACTCTAAAGAATGATGTTGTGGTGAATGGGAAAATAACAATGGTGAAGTGAATCCTTAATTCTTTTTCCCCGTTCTGCTTAAATAAACCTGCTTTTGGATTGCTTGATCTGTGCAGAGATTAATCCAGCTATGTAGGCGGGAAGGTAAAATCCTAAAAAGACAGAACTGGCTGCTGTGTAGAAACAGAGACTAACATCAAGATTATATCAACTGCTGACAGGAACTGATTCTCCACCCTGCTCACAGCATATTGCAAGAGGTTAGGGTTTGGATGGGGGAATGTACCACAAGAATTATTAAGGCATCTACCTGTACTAACAGCAATTAATGGATATCAGATCTCTAATCAGAAGAAAGTCAATGGACCATAGCAAATCATTGCAGTCCTCTCTGGCAGCTCAGGGGTTAAATAAAAATCCTAACCTGAATGAGCTCTATTTAAAGGGATGTTAAACAGTCTATTTCATTGTTGTAATAAAAAAGCACTAAGCAGTTGCTTATATTTAATAGAAGTCATTGTAATATGTATTACTCATCTATTTAAATGGATTTTACCTTTTTATTTATTTTTTACATTACATTTGTGCTTCCCGTCACAGCCCTACAAGGAGGAGGAGGTCTTTACAGGAAGTTTTATCTCAGCTTGATGTCATACAACTTCTAGGTTAGTGAATAGACGAGATAACAGGGAGTCAGATTTGCTCATGCCCAGAACTGACAGAATAAAAACTTACGCCTAGATTTAGAGTTCTGCGGCCAAAGGGGTGCGTTAGCTACGGTGCTTTTTTTCCCCCGCACCTTTTAAATACCGCTGGTATTTAGAGTTCACAGAAGGGCTGCGTTAGGCTCCAAAAAGGGAGCGTACAAGCATATTTACCGCCAATGCAACTCTAAATACCAGCGGTGCTTACGGACGTAGCCAGCTTAAAAAACGTGCTCGTGCATGATTCCCCCATAGGAAACAATGGGGCCGTTTGAGCTGAAAAAAAACCTAACACCTGCAAAAAAGCAGCGTTCAGCTCCTAACGCAGCCCCATTGTTTCCTATGGGGAAACACTTCCTAAGTCTGCACCTAACACCCTAACATGTACCCCGAGTCTAAACACCCCTAACCTTACACTTATTAACCCCTAATCTGCTGCTCCCGCTATCGCTAACCCCTGCATTTTATTATTAACCCCTAATCTGCCGCTCCGTACACCGCCGCAACCTACGTTATCCCTATGTACCCCTAATCTGCTGCCCCTAACACCGCCTATATTATATTTATTAACCTCTAATCTGCCCCCCCCCAACGTCGTCGCTACCTTACCTACAATTATTAACCCCTAATCTGCCGACCGGACCTCACCGCCACTATAATAAAGTTATTAACCCCTAATCCGCCTCACTCCCGCCTCAAAAACCCTATAATAAATAGTATTAACCCCCAATCTGCCCTCCCTAACATCACTGACACCTAACTTCAAGTATTAACCCCTAATCTGCCGACCGGACCTCACCGCTACTCTAATAAATTTATTAACCCCTAAAGCTAAGTCTAACCCTAACACTAACACCCCCCTAAGTTAAATATAATTTTTATCTAACTAAATAAATTATTTCTTATTAAATAAATTATTCCTATTTAAAGCTAAATACTTACCTGTAAAATAAACCCTAATATAGCTACAATATAAATTATAATTATATTGTAGCTATTTTAGGATTAATATTTATTTTACAGGCAACTTTGTATTTATTTTAACCAGGTACAATAGCTATTAAATAGTTAATAACTATTTAATAGCTACCTAGTTAAAATAATTACAAAATTACCTGTAAAATAAATCCTAACCTAAGTTACAATTAAACCTAACACTACACTATCAATAAATTAATTACATACAAATACCTACAAATACCTACAATTAAATAAACTAACTAAAGTACAAAAAATAAAAAAAGAACTAAGTTACAAAAAATAAAAAAATAATTTACGAACATTATAAAAATATTACAACAATTTTAAGCTAATTACACCTACTCTAAGTCCCCTAATAAAATAACAAAGCACCCCAAAATAAAAAAAATGCCCTACCCTATTCTAAAATAAAAATTGAAAAGCTCTTTTACCTTACCAGCCCTTAAAAGGGCCTTTTGCGGGGCATGCCCCAAAGAATTCTGCTCTTTTGCCTGTAAATAAAAACATACAATACCCCCCCAACATTACAACCCACCACCCACATACCCCTAATCTAACCCAAACCCCCTTTAAATAAACCTAACTCTAAGCCTCTGAAGATCTCCCTACCTTATCTTCACCACGCCGGGTATCAACTATCCGTCCAGAAGAGGCTCCAAAGTCTTCATCCAAGCCCAAGCGGGGGCTGAAGAGGTCCATCATCCGGCTGAAGTCTTCTATCAAGCGGCATCTTCAATCTTCTTTCTTCCGGCTCCATCTTCATCCATCCTGGCCGACGACTTCCCGACGAATGACGGTTCCTTTAAGGGACGTCATCCAAGATGGCGTCCCTCGAATTCCGATTGGCTGATAGGATTCTATCAGCCAATCGGAATTAAGGTAGGAAAATTCTGATTGGCTGATGGAATCAGCCAATCAGATTCAAGTTCAATCCGATTGGCTGATCGAATCAGCCAATCAGATTGATCTCGCATTCTATTGGCTGTTCCGATCAGCCAATAGAATGCAAGCTCAATCTGATTGGCTGATCGGATCAGCCAATCGGATTGAACTTGAATCTGATTGGCTGATTCCATCAGCCAATCAGAATTTTCCTACCTTAATTCAGATTGGCTGATAGAATCCTATCAGCCAATCGGAATTCGAGGGACGCCATCTTGGATGACGTCCCTTAAAGGAACCGTCATTCGTCGGGAAGTCGTCGGTGAAGAATGATGGATCCACGCTGGAGGTCTTGAAGATCAGCCGGTCGTCATCGGATGGAAGAACATAGAAGATGCGGCTTGGATGAATATGTTTGCCGGTCTGGATGTCCTCTTCTGCCCGCTTGGATCAAGACTTCAGCCGGAGGATGGATGTCTTCAGCCCCCGCTTGGGCTTGGATCAAGACATCGGAGCCTGGACGGATCGCTGATACCCGGTGTGGTGAAGATGAGGTAGAAAGATCTTCAGGGGCTTAGTGTTAGGTTTATTTAAGGGGGGTTTGGGTTAGCTTAGAGGTATGTGGGTGGTTGGTTATAATATTGGGGGGGTATTGTATGTTTTTTTTCCAGGTAAAAGAGCTGAATTCTTTGGGGCATGCCCCGCAAATGGCCCTTTTAAGGGCTGGTAAGGTAAAAGAGCTTTTCTATTTTAATTTTAGAATAGTGTAGGGCATTTTTTTTATTTTGGGGGTCTTTGTTATTTTATTAGGGGGCTTAGAGTAGGTGTAATTAGTTTAAAATTGTTGTAATATTTTTCTGTTTGTAAATATTTTTTTATTTTTTGTAACTTAGTTCTTTTTTATTTTTTGTACTTTAGTTAGTTTATTTCATTGTATTTATTTGTAGGTATTGTATTTAATTAATTTATTGATAGTGTAGTGTTAGGTTTAATTGTAGATAATTGTAGGTATTTTATTTAATTAATTTATTGATAGTGTAGTGTTAGGTTTAATTGTAACTTAGGTTAGGATTTATTTTACAGGTAATTTTGTAATTATTTTAACTAGGTAACTATTAAATAGTTATTAACTATTTAATAGCTATTGTACCTGGTTAAAATGATTACAAAGTTGCCTGTAAAATAAATATTAATCCTAAAATAGCTACAATATAATTATAATTTATATTGTAGCTATATTAGGGTTTATTTTACAGGTAAGTATTTAGCTTTAAATAGGAATAATTTATTTAATAAGAGTTAATTTATTTCGTTAGATTTAAATTATATTTAACTTAGGGGGGTGTTAGTGTTAGGGTTAGACTTAGCTTTAGGGGTTAATACATTTATTAGAGTAGCGGTGAGATCCGGTCGGCAGATTAGGGGTTAATTATTGTAGGTAGGTGGAGGCAACGTTGGGGGCGGCAGATTAGGGGTTAATAAATATAATATAGGGGTCGGCGGTGTTAGGGGCAGCAGATTAGGGGTACATAGGGATAACGTAGGTTGCGGCGGTGTACGTAGCGGCAGATTAGGGGTTAATAATAATATGCAGGGGTCAGCGATAGCGGGGGCGGCAGATTAGGGGTTAATAAATATAATATAGGGTTCGGCGGTGTTAGGGGCAGCAGATTAGGGGTACATAGGTATAATGTAGGTTGCGGCGGTGTACGGAGCGGCAGATTAGGGGTTAATAATAATATGCAGGGGTCAGCGATAGCGGGGTCGGCAGATTAGGGGTTAATAAGTGTAAGGTTAGGGGTGTTTAGACTCGGGGTACATGTTAGAGCGTTAGGTGCAGACATAGGAAGTGTTTCCCCATAGGAAACAATGGGGCTGCGTTAGGAGGTTTTTTTTCAGCTCAAACAGCCCCATTGTTTCCTATGGGGGAATCGTGCACGAGCACGTTTTTGAAGCTGGCCGCGTCCGTAAGCAACGCTGGTATCGAGAGTTGCAGTGGCGGTAAATATGCTCTACGCTCCCTTTTTTGGAGCCTAACGCATCCATTCTGTGAACTCTAAATACCAGCGGTATTTAAAAGGTGCGGGGGAAAAAAAGCACGCGTAGCTAACGCACCCCTTTGGCCGCAGAACTCTAAATCTAGCCGTTTGTTCTTTAGATATTCTTTGTTTAAGAAATAGCAATGCACATGGGTGAGCCAATCATATGAGGCATCTATGTGCAGCCTCCAATCCGCAGCTTCTGAGCCTATCTAGGTATGCTTTTCAGCAAAGAATCTCAAGAGAATTAAACAAATTAGATAATAGAAGTAAATTAGAAAGTTGTTTAAAATTGCATGCTCTAGCTGAATCATGAAATTAAAAAAAATGGGTTTAATGTGCCTTTAATGTGCTTACAATTACTTTTTATACCAGCTGTGGAGTTTAAATGTATGGAACATTGTTCCTTTGAGGTTAATTTTGTATATGAAATAGATGTTTTTGATAATTGAAACCACAACCCAATGCAATGGTCTGAGCTTGTAGGTAGGAGGACCTCATTATAATATCTGTTTAATTATTTACACAACGTCCTCATCTAATTTATCACTGTTTATTCAAAAGACAATACTTAGGACTCAATTATCTAAAAGTCTCTGGGCTCTCAACATTATTAAAAAATGATTACCAATACTTATTTTTCCCTGGTGGAATGATTTAAAGCCTTTTTACCCTGAAAACAGGGTGTCTCACTAAGGGGCGTATACTGCATATTCATTTGGGGAGGAGGTGCATACATTACAAAGTGCACAGTAAAATTTGTGGTTTAAAAATATTACATAATGAATAATTTAACCATTCACATAAAAATATGCAGATAAAAATTGTATTGTTAAGGTTCATCAAAAATCATAACAAAATTCGGATTTTATCAAAAACATAAAATTTATATATAAATTACACAGGAATAAATCGTATTAAAGGGACACTGAACCCAAATTTTTTCTTTAGTGATTCAGATAGAGCATGCAATTTTAAGCAACTTGCTAATTTACTCCTATTATCAATTTTTCTTCATTCTCTTGCTATCTTTATTTGAAAAAGAAGGCATCTAAGCTTCTTTTTTTTTGGTTTAGGACTCTGGACAGCACTTTTTTATTGGTGGATGAATTTATCCACCAATCAGCAAGAACAACCCAGATTGTTGACCAAAAATGGGCCGGCATCTAAACTTACTTTTTTGCATTTCAAATAAAGATACCAAGAGAATGAAGAAAATTTGATAATAGGAGTAAATTAGAAAGTTGCTTAAAATTTCATGCTCTATCTGAATCACGAAAGAAAATATTTGGGTTCAGTTTCCCTTTAAATATGCACAGCGTAAATTGTAATTTAAGTACACTGAATGCGCAAAAACACAGACATTTGTACTTATAAGTACAAAATGCAAAGTATAATTAATTGTTGCATTTTCATAAAATGGTCTGAACATATGCGTTCCATGGGCAGATATGATTGTCCCTCTGATCCCAGTGTAATTCTGTCAAGATTTTCACACTATCACACAGTTTTTTCTTGCAAACTAAAATGTGGCAAGCTTTTCTCAAAAAACTCAAAATACTCGTAACCCTAATAGAAAAACACATGCATACGGAAATATACACAATTGTAAATTGCTATATGCAGAAAGAAGCATAATGCCATTTATACTGGCTTCAGGATTTCCTTTTTAAAGCGCGCCCCTGCTCCCTGCTAACTTCACTCTACAGAGTAAAGTGCCCCTTTCCAACGAGCTCCATAACTTTCAATAGGAGACTCTCACTTCTAACCGGGACTGCCCTTTTTTATGATAATTCCACCAGAGCAGCCCCTGCGAGAGTCGGCAAGAAAAACCATGTCTGATCTGAGTGAGGTTTAGATTATCTGCCCTTAGAAAAAACAATTAAAAATGAACATTTTAGTATCTTTCTGTCACATCCCCCCACTAGAAGCATAAATTCTAAAAAAGCTTTTTGTTTATATAGTTTTTTTTGTAACCAAAATCAGCTATTTCAAATGACAACATCAAGGTAAAGGTATACAATTTAATATACTCCAGCAGGTAAGTGTTTTCTTTATTTGTGTCTAGCACTGCTAACTGAATTTCTCACACAGCACTTGGGCACCTGCTAGTGGAGGAATATTTGGTCAGAGTGATTCCAAAAGTGACATCACAAACTTGCTTAGGACAACAGCCAACACCAAGAACATCAATTGTTTATTTTAAATTTCACACCTGCAATGCAAATATTTCTTCTTTATTAAGAAAAATATCCCAATGGTTCTTCAATTACTCTTAGTTTTGTATTGCTAGAGAGGGCACAGACACTATTTTTCTTATATATTTGCAGCCTTATAACTATACAGTGCTTTGAGACAAAAAAACTATGCTGCCAGAATACAAACAAAATATATAAAACACTGCATTACTGTCAAACTTTAATGCAAGAATATTTTTAAAGCAACATGCCAGTCAAAATTGAAATGTGTGTACATTTTTAAAACAAGCATTTTTCGCAATATATTTGTATTAGCAAAAATGCTTCTAGTAAAAGTTATGACTGTTTCAAAGGCATATGCACATAGGATGCACATGCCCTGTGCACCTACATTCAAACTTTGCCCCTTCTTAAAAAAAATGGTGGTGTGCATCATGGTTCTTTTTGAATAATACAAGTGTCTGCCTCCTTTCTGAACAAATGTGGTGTTTAAATGCTAGTGCACGGATATGAAACAGCATATGTACATATACCCCTGGAACTGTGATATATTTTACTAGATTTTTACATTTTTGTTAATAGAAGCAGATCTGAAATGGAATCATGCATGTTTCTGTTTTGACTATAATGTCTCTTTAAATAAAGTTTAATCTATATTTTACATTTAAGTGGTTAATTTGTGCAATTTTTACTATTAATGGTTTATGGTTTCAATTGCTTCTTCTATATTGTATTCCTGTCATTTATATCATTAGTTTGTATGTTAGCACAGACAAAATGTCATGGCATGTTAAAATGAAGAATACATCATATGACATTAGGTGCCAAAGTCAGGTCACTTAAAAAAAATGTTTTATTTGTAAAGCTGCTCAAGACTTTTTCCCCCAATATTTACAGACTAATAAAAGAAGCAGCAAATGTGTATAATTACCTTTCTGTCCATTAAAGGGACAGTCTAGTCAAAATTAAACTTTCATGATTCAGATAGGGCATGTCATTTTAAACAACTTTCCAACTGACTGTTATCATTACATTTGCCTTGTTCCCTTGGTGGTATTTTTGAAAAGCTAAACCTAGTTAGGTTTAAACTGATTTCTAAACTGTTGAAAACCGCCCCTTAGCGCAGAGCATTTTGAAAGTTTTTTACAGTTAGACAGTACTAGATCATGAGTGTCAGGTAACATTGTGCTCACTCCCGTGGAGTTATTTAGGAGTCTGCACTGATTGGTTAAACTGCATGTCTGTCAAAAGCAATGAGATAAGGGGGCAGTCTGCAGAGGTTTAGATACAAGGTAATCACAGAGGTAAAAAGTATATTACTATAACTGTTGGTTATGCAAAACTTGGGAATTGGTAATAAAGGGATTATCTATATTCTTAAACAATACAAATTCTTGTGTAGACTGTCCCTTCAACAAGAAATCATTGTATTTAATAAAAAAAAATGATTAGATTAATTTATTAAAATCTCACAGTCAATTTAAAGGGACATGAAGCCCAACATTTTTCTTTCATGATTCAGCTAGAGCATTGTTTCTCAACCGCGGTCCCCAACTACCCCCAACAGGCCAGGTTTTCATTATAGCTGAACCAATGCACAGATGAAATAATCAGCGGATGTGTGAGAGCAAGTTAGTAACCATGGTGTTACTGATCAGCTGATTACTTCCCCTATGCACTGGTTCAGTTATAATAAAAACCTGGCCTGTTGGGGGTACTTGAGGACTGCGGTTGATAAACACTGAGCTAGAGCATGCAATTTTAAACACCTTTCTAATTTACTTTGATTATCAAATTGTATTTGCTCTTTTAGTATCTTTTGTTGAAGAGCAGGGATGTATGCTCAGGAGTGTGCACATATGTGGAGCACTATATAGCAGCAGTTTTACAAGAATGTTATACATTTGCAAGAGCACTAGGTGGCAGCACTATTTCCTGCCATATAGTGCTCCAAAGCCCTACCTAGGTATTTCTTCAGCACAGAGTACAATGTGAACAAAGCAAATTTAATAATGGAACTTAATTGAGAACTTTTTTTTATAAAATTGTATGTTCAGTCTGAATCAGAAAAGAACATTTTGGGGTTTCATATATCTATCAGTAGTGCTAGAAAGACAGTGTTACTGGTATATTAAGATAAGCAACATTTAATGGGAGATTTAATCCAAAATGATGAATAATAAAAAAAGACTGCCATTTTTGTATTATTTATTTTATTCACTTATACTTAAAATTTGACACTTGGAAGTGGAGCCTACATGATCAAAATAGTGATTTGCAACATTCTACACAGTGCTTGCATGATATAGGCAGGGCTAATATATATATATATATATATATATATATATATATATATATATATATCCTTACTGTACCAAAATATTAATCAATCCCTGGTCTGCATAACAATCTAAAGGACAGTTTTAAATGAGTTTGAAAAATGTATTTGAATGCAGATATTTTGCATTGCAATACTTAAAGGGACAGTACACACCTTCCAATTACTAAACATTGCTGTAGTTTTCCTATAGAATAACATATCAGCAAAGTCTAAAAACATTTTTTAAAACATTTTTTTTTTTTACTGCAATTGTTTTTCAATGGCCAAACAAATCATTTGGGTGTTAATCTGGGCTTTAGTCTGCAGACAACAAGGCTAACCATGGTAATTTTGTTAGTAAGAAGTACAGGTAGCCCTTAGTTTACGCCAGGGTTAGGTTCCAGAAGGAATGGTTGTAAATCAAAACCGTTGTAAATTGAAACCCAGTTTATAATGTAAGTCAACGGGAAGTGAGGGAGATAGGTTCCAGGCCCCTCTCAAAATTGTCATAAGTAACACCTAATACATTTATTTTTAAAGCTTTGAAATGAAGACTTTAAATGCTAAACAGCATTATAAACCTAATAAAATAATCACACAACACAGAATATATAATTAAACTAAGTTAAATGAACAAAAACATTTGCTAAACAGCATTATAAACCTAATAACATCATCACACAACACAGACTTCACTTGCATTTTTCTGCAAACAGTTCTTTCTATGCATTCCAATCTGGACTGATTTATAGACAGGAAGATCTTGTTCCTTTGAAATCTGCTCGATAGCTCAGGTCTGGTTAAACTGATTCATTTCAGCTTGCTTGACTTTGCTGCAACACAAGCAGACAGCTCCACCTACTGGCTATTTTAATAAATACACTGCTTCTCAATGCTTTTCAATAGCAGTCACATGACTATATATAGCAGGTTTAGGCTTGATAAGTCAGCAAAGTGCATTCAAATTTAGAAGAATTGAAAAATCCTCAGTTTTCATAGCTAAATTACATGAAAAGGGCAAAAATTACAGTAGGACAAGAAAGTCAAAATTACATTTTTATGATTCAGAAAATTAGAAAATGTAATTTTAAACAACTTTGCAAATTACTTCTATTATAAAATGCACTGTTCTCTTGTCATCATTTGTTGAAGAGCATACCTAGATGAGGAGGATGCAAGTATCCTTGGTATTACATGGTAGTAGTGTTTGTGACAAAGTTATACATTGCTGGGTATCTTAGGGTAGAAGTGTTTGCAACAATGTACATTGTTTTTTTACAAATATAGTTGCAGGCAATTCTGCTGTACGTTGCTCAAGACACATACAGTATGCACCTCCTGAGATTATCTAGTTATGCTTTTCAAGAAAAAAGTATAATCAAAACAGAGTCAATTTGGTAATCAAAGTAAATTGGAAGGTGTAAAAAATGTTTTGCTCTATCTGAATCATGAAAGTTTAATTTTGACTTTAATAACTCTTTAATATGCTGCAGGTAATATGATCATAGTGTTTTGTACCACTATTAACAACCCAAGAATGGGCAGGGAAAAGTCATCTATGGGGGGGGGGGGGGGAAACCTTAGAAATTGTAGTTCCTCGTACATGTTGCACAGTGATTGCTTGATATGAGCTGGAACGCATTCAAATTTGTTGCTAATAGACCACAAAAGAGATAATATAAACAACATTTAAGGGGCTCCTTAATATGATAATAAATTGGAAAGAAATTGTACACACACACATTATATAAAATCATTCTCTGTCAGCTGTACATGTGTCTAAGCCCTTAGTCTAAGACAGCTAGGACACCAGTTTTCATACTATGCAAAATGTCTCAGAAACACCAAAAGTCTTGGTCTAACATTTCCACCACATTCCTCCACTTCCCACAACGTAAACACCTCTGGCTTCCTGCAATACATTTCTTTCATTTCAGCAGTTTACTGTCATCTTCCTGTCCCCCTACACTGAATTTCTCATCTCTCATTATAGTTCAGTAATACACTTGCAACCACGCTCTTATTTCTGTGCATGTACCACAATGTATCCCACTGATTCTAATATGCAGTGTAAATGGGCAAACAGGACAGGCATACTCACCCAGAAATAAACTGTGCACATACATGACACTGTTCTCTTGTACTTGTAAAACTAGATTAAGCCCCTTGGTTATTTAGCAAACATGTTGCCAACTATGTTTAACACATCTCTGAAAAGAAATAAAGCTTGTGAAAACACTGTGGCTTTAACCTAAGGATATTTCACAGTTCCAGCACTTCTTGATTTTCATTATAAGGATTCATCACATGCATTATTGTAGTTGACACATCATTAAGAATACTGACATTTTTAACTTAGCCCTTTTCTGCTGGTGCTGCCTTTTGCAGGAATGTTTAAGGCTTAAATAAACATTCCTGCATATTTATCTTGCAGTTTGTGTCACCTTTTAATTCAAACAAACAATAATATAACACCTTATTCTGAATAGAAACTGATTTATATAATAGAAAAAAAAAAGCAAAAGCCCTGAGTGACAGGTGAAAATAAAGGTCATTAGTGGCTCACATACCTTGTCTGGATCTTCCAACTCCTCACTGTTGGATAAGGTGACATTAAACGGTTCAGTGAACTGCTGTGGGTCTTTTCCCTTTTTGCGTTCCCTTTTAGCAGCCAGGACATGGAAGAATGCAAGTTGCTGGCACAGAAGTGTGGCCACTAGGAGCCATACCCAACACCTCATTATGTGCTGAAGAATATATCCTCCAAAGTTTGAAAAGTTCAGCTGAATAAAGCTCCTTGAATTTGTGGAAGATGTTGAACAGGACAAAACAAGTGGAAAGTTATTCCCTCAGCTTAGATAAGTGCTGATCAAGACAAAGGTTATATATAATACATAAATCTACTTAATTCCAATAGCTCATTTTACACTTAACAGAATAAGTTGAAAGCAAATGTTCTTCCAAAGATTTGCTCACAAGTCCTCAATGTGTAATTAAAACTCAGTCAGCTATGAAGTTAGTAAATTCTGTAGATTCAGGGGAGCATCCCAGTCCACATCTGCAGACACAAAGACCCATTAGTATAGTTGCACCTTTGCTCTAAACATATTGATGATATATCTGGAGCCATCAGGGTAATGAAGTAGAAATGTCATCCTATTGCTGGTTAATATATTATACTCTTTGTGGTGCATCAAGGTTTAAACACCTACAGATAACTTTGAAGAATTGACAGTAGAACTTACAATCCACTTCTTATGGGTCAGTTGCTCCAAATTTTAGCAAGTGACAAATGAAACATGTCCATTTTACTTCCTAGGGAATTAATAAAATCAGTATAAAATCAATATATAATTTATGTTATATTCTTGGATTGGGACAGTAATTCAGTCCTGCTGAATCAGCCAAGATTAAAAAAAAAAAAAGTGAAAAAAAAAAAGAGTCTGTGTTACCACTGCAGATAAAAAAATAAATATTTTAAATAAAGTTCAGTAATCCACATAAATAAGCTTTTTTTCTGATTTCTTTAACACGTGCTGTGTTTTAATGAGTTATTGTTTGGGTTAATGGGATTTTCAGTTGATCTGTTCCAGTCTGTCTCTCTCTCTTCCCAACTGCAAATTGGCTGTTGCTTTGCAGACTGCTTCATTTCACCTAATATATACTTCTTTCCTGCAACAGCTTTAACAACTTGATGGGGAGAGGGAGGGGCCCTGTTCATCTGTCAATCCTCTTTTTTTTTATATAACAGCCCTATTAAACAAGAGCTGATATCCATAGAGATATTAATCATCCTTAACCCTTTTTACAAGAAATTATGATTTATCAGCTTATGAAAATGTCAAGTAAAAAAAAAAGTGATCCTTATGATTTTTTTTAACCTTTGAAAAAATCTTTTTGGATGCTTACTGGTTTTAACTAATGTGTATAAAACATGTGTAGGTGTTACTATCCAAATGGCGCAAGAGATTAAAGTAATGTAAAAATCACATTTATACAGAAAGTTGTGATAAACCCTTGTAAAGCAGGGTTTCATTCTTTTGGTATCCTTTGTTGAAGAAGAAGCACTGCACTTCTGGGAGCTAGCTGAACGCATTGGGTGAGCCAGTAAGATAAGGCAGCTACAAATCAGCAGATCCTGAGTCTACCTATGTATCCTTTTCAACAAAGGATACCAAGAGAACAAAACAAATTAGATAATAGAAGTACGCTCTGTCTGAATCATGAAAGAAAAACTGTGGTTAGCGCTTTGGAATCTGTTGGCACTCTACAAATAACTGATAATAAATAAATATATAAATACATTTCATGTCCCTTTAAATCTAACCCTAACCTTAGGGTCGTTCACTGATCTAGGACAGCATGGTTTAGAGGAAACAGCAAATTATTAAAGACAGGTTTATGACATGGTGGCTTCCCATTACTATTGTCTCCATTTTTTTTTATTAATTCTATTATGAATCAATGATCCCTGTTTGTGTAATGTGGTGTAAGATCCTTTAAAATACATCTATCTGGCAATGATGTTTGCTCATGATCAAGACACAAACTCAAACTAAGAAAAATGGGTCAACAAGTTACTTATATTAAATTATGTTATACTTATAGGCAGGGTTGCACCGATACCGATACTAGTATCGGTATCGGTGCCGATACCAAGTATTTGCATGAGTACTTGTACTCATGCAAAAGGCACCGATACTTAAACCGATACCTCCAATTCCTACACATACGCCATCTTGTGGCGTTTTTCAAACTGGATGTTCCCATTTCATTTTAAGCTGGAGTGGAGACTTAAATAAAAAAATTGTTCACTTCTGTTCTGCTAATACAAATTACTGTTATTTTTATTATTGTATGTTTGAGAGCAGTGCCCCAAAAGCTGCTACTATACAGCTGGAAGCCTACCTGGGAGAGATCTCTGTACCTCATTCAGACAAACCCCTGACGTACTGGGCAGTTAATAAACTGAGATTTAATGGCCCAAAATATCTTTATGACCCAAGCAGTAGTGTGGAAAGTGAAAGACTGTTCAGCTTAGCGTCAAACATCCTTACTGATAAAAGAAACAGACTTATAGATGAACATGCAGAGATGCTTCTGTTCCTTAAAAAGAACTTGCCACTAACTTTTGAAAAATTACTCTAATTGCTAGATTGCCTCTTATACTGCTAGTTCTCATCTTGCACAACTATGCTCAAAACATACTGTACTCTGAGGAACATCCTTAGCCAGGGCTGGACTATGAATAAAAAGCAGCCCTGGAAAAATATGAAGACCAGCCCTATTTTCTGTTGAGTCAGTAGAATGCAAATGCCCCATTTTTCTCAAAGGGGATTACTGGGATACTCCTTCCCCAATATTATTTTCAGAATTAAATTATATTAATTTGTATTAGGTACAAATGTCAGATTGATGAGTTATATAGGCACCCTACAACCCAATTGCATCCAGTAATCACCCCTTTAAATTGTAGCTTTCCAGCCCCAGCTGCTGCAGCTATTATTTATCGTAGTTATTAATATATGTTGTTGTAATATTTTTACTTTTAAAGATGTTCTGTGAACTTTGTGACAACAAGCACATAAAACTGTTTTATTATTAAAACATGTCTTTTGAGATACAGTTCATAATTATAAAGAAGCGATCTTAAATCATTAGTCTGTATTGTGCTTGGTAAACTGTCATGACATAAAAAAAAAGTATCGGTAATTGGTATCGGTGAGTATTTGAAAAAAAGTATCAGTACTTGTACTCAGTCTTAGAAAAATGGTATTGGTGCAACCCTACTTATAGGTATATCCCACAGAGCTTAACAAATGCCAAAAATCATTATGGCTCCTTGATGTAAGGGTCCCAAAAATTAGATACAGAAATGGCTTGGATACAAGGAGTGCCTACAATATAAGGCACAGGATAGGTACTAGCATAAAAATTAACATTTATTTAATAACATATATAAAATAATATATTATCATGGATCCATGTAACAAAAAACCTGAAAGGTTATAATTAAGATGAATAAAAAAGGAAATGGCAATAAGGTTGTAAAATCTTAAAACCTTCAAAAAAAAAAACTTCTAAAAAATAATATATTTATCAAGTCCAGTTGATATAGTAATATCCTACTGTTGCAATTGGTTAATTCAATATAAGAAATGTTTCTTTAATCCAATACGTCTGTGATTATTCCAAATATGATTGTGTTCCTGATCCGATGGCTAGGGCTGTAGAAAACGTTATATCCTTAATGGATAGTGAGTGCCTCCCAAAAGAAAAGAAAAATGGTGACAAATATGAAAAACGGTGTCTACAAATTATAAAAAATCAATAAAAATTTTGCGCAAAAGATAGATAAAAAAATAGTTTCAGGAACACAATCATATTTGTTATAATAACAGATGTATTGGATTAAAGAAACAATTCTTATATTGAATTAACCAAATGCAACAGTAGGATATTACTATATCAACTGGACTTGATAAATATATTATTTTTTAGAAGGTTTTAAGATTTTACAACCTTATTGCCATTTCCTTTTTTAGTCATCCTTATTATAACCTTTCAGGTTTTCTGTTACATGGATCCATGATAATATATTATTTTATATATGTTATTAAATAAATGTTAATTTTTATGCTAGTACCTATCCTTTGCCTTATATTGTAGGCGCGCCTTGTATTCCAAGTCGTTTCTGTATTAAATTATGTTAATAACATTTTAATTTTCTGTCCCTCTTTTCTATACTAAAGATATTCCCCAAGACAACTAATTATTATAATCTTAATCGACTATATAAAATACATTTTCTCTCACCTTCCTAATCATTAAAAGCATCATTAATTAGACATAATCTTACACTTCACATCTTCATCTTCTTGGCACACAAATCCTGCCCTGAAATATTAAAAAGCAAACAAACAATGATCTAAAACAGTGGCCAACTTTCTGACACATGGAAGCCACAGATTGATTTTGTAAAAGCCTTAAAGGGACAGTATACACTAAATTTCATATAACTGCATGTAATAGACACTACTATAAAAAAGAATATGCACAGACACTGATCTAAAAATCCAGAATAAAACCTTTTAAAAACGTACTTAGAAGCTCCCAGTTTAGCACTGTAGACAAGGTTAGTCTGGGACACCCAGTGAAAGGGGCTGGAAAATCAAGATAAGCAGACACTCCCCCTCCCCCCTTCCCTGCATATGAAAAGAGCCATTACAAAAACAGGAGCAAGCTTGAATCTGTATACATCAGTATACATCTAAAACGTTGGGGCTTGTTAAGGAGTCTGAAAATCAGCACAATGTTATTTAAAAAATAAGCAAAACTATACATTGTTACAAAAACACTCCCTTATAGGCTAGATAAATTGATCTACAAAACATTTATGCAAAGAAAAATCTAGTGTACAATGTCCCTTTAAAGTGATAGTAAAATTTTGTGAATTAAAACCCAGTATCAAAAAGAATCAATTTGTTATTTTTTTAAATACTTACCACTGCGTTATGGTAAACATAACACCGATCCTCCGCCTGCATCTCCTGCTTTCTTTAGCAGATCGATGATGAATCTAGCTTCCTCCAATTGTTGCGTGCCCCCTTTGGCATCCGACTGGTAGGGCACGCAATGATTTACAAAAATAAACGTCTTTGTAAAAAGTGCCCATATTTTTAAGATTATTTTTGATACTGGGCTTTATTTCATTAAAGTTTACAATCACTTTAAGGTTCATATATAAATACATGGTTATTAAACACGCAATAATAACATTGCAGGACAGGTTGCAGGTTATCCTATGTCTATTGGTCTTCTTTCCAGAGGGCTTTTTTGAGTTGTGGTCACCTTGTTTGACCACCTACCAAACGTTTCCAAAGCCCACAAATTTAGTTCATTTTGCTGAAGCTACAAATACTATGGCAAACATCCTTAGATCTGATTTTTCCTGGGGGCCACAAAGACTAGCCCAGAAGACCATGTGATCTAAAATAAAACAAATATTATTTTAACTTCTAATACTGGCTGATATTATTTAAGCATACAAAACATCTGTTCATAAATAATAAAATAAAACTACTAAATACAATTATATACCCACGCATCTGTTAAATTCCCAAAGTCCACTAGTCCTAGATTTGTAAAAAATATTATATATATATATATTTATTTTATTTTTCCCCTGTATTAAGTGGAATAGTAACTGATATTAGTAATATATACAAAGGAAACAGTCTACTAAAAACTAACCAAAAAAACACATAAACATCCAAGTGAAGAACTTGTATAAATTCCAAAGCCCAGTGTATACTAATATTGTTACAATGATAATGGAAGTTATGAACCAAATAATGGAACACAGAGTATTTCGTCATTCAAAACTTTGGCCTAAAACTATCTGTAATAGACTACAGAACACAATGGAAAATTTTGCAAACTAAAATCAAGACTCCAAAACTAACGGTTTAAGTTTGACCAAGCCCTGAACGTTAATGGTCATTTCTAAATACAAAGAAAACTTCACAAAAAAGGTCTCAGTCTGATGTTGTATTATATCTTATTATAGACCCATGTTATTAGATAGTGCCCAAGACAAAATAGCTAGCCAAAATTTGTACCAAAAACAGTTCTTTAAAGTTGTAAAAATAAAAAATGTAATTCCAGTCTGAAAAGTGTGAGATTGATCCATAGGTCTCAGAATTGACATTTCCTACTGTAAATTTCTCATGTATGGCTTGTGGCAATGCATATCTAGATGTCAAACAATAACATAAACAAAAAGAAAAACTCACAATAAGGTGTCCAGAAATGACAAGTTTGTCAAATATAGATAAACAAAGTTCTGAAGTTAAGTGTCAAAGACAGTGTGCAAAAAAACAAACAATTAGTGTATTAACTTTACTAGAAAAGGATTTTTTTTTTATATAAAGTGTGTCAATCATTCTTTAGGACAAAATGTAGTGTACTCTGACAGAAGGATGCAGCAGTTATTTGTAGAGGTCTATCAGACTGTAAAAGGTTCACTAATAGCTATATATACTATTCCAACTGGTATATTGTTAGTTCTACAGTACCACAATCCTTACCACAATGCTTATTTGTGCATCAGTCTCTGTACGGGAGGAAGGGATTCACGATCCCTCCAAACATAATGACTGCCCCACATGTGTCCCCCAACTGTGATCATCCCAACTTGTATAGTGTTTTCCCACAAACACTTCACTCAGAACATTCCCAAACCCCACCTGGTTCTGACCTCCGCCACCAACGACACACCTGTAGTTTGGCCTTCATATTGTTGCAACAGTCACAAAACACCAGTGGCGTTTCAGGAAATGCTGTGTGTGTGTGTATATATTTATACTGTATATATATATATATATATATATATATATATATATATATATATATATATATATATATACAATTAAAGGGACAGTGTACACCAAATGTCCTATAACTGCCTGTAATAGACACTACTATAAAGAAGAATATCCACAGATACTGATCTAAAAATCCAGAATAAAACCTTTTAAAAACTTACTTAGAAGCTCCCAGACAGTTTAGCACTGTTGATGAGGTTAGGCTGGGACACCCATTGAAAGGGGCTGGGAAAAGCAAGAAGAGCAGCCACTCCCCCTCCCCTGCATATGAAAAAGACAGATAAATATAAACAGGAGCCAGCAGGAGTCTGTAAACGCGTGTATACATCTGACACTGTTGGGCTTGGTTAGGAGTCTGAAAATCATCACAATATTATTAAAAAATAAGCAAAACTATACATTTTTATAAAACCACTACCAGATGGGCTATATAAATAGATCATCAACAAAATATTTTTTTAAAAAAAAATCTAGTGTACAATATCCCCTTTAGTTTCTATACCTTCACTATCATATAATCTTATTACAATCTTATTCCTACACTATTAGCTGCTATGCTACATTTACTATCTGAAAATACTCTATTACTCTACACTGGGCTTGTTTTCAAATTCTATAAAAGAAACAGCATTACATCTTCTATTAAGCCATACTCATTAAAACAAATATTACTTCTATTATCAAATTTGCTTCCTTCCTATTGTATTCTTTGTTAAATAGATACCTAGGTAAGTGTCTGGAGTACTACATGGTAGAAAATAGTGCTGCCATCTAGTGGTCTTGCAAATGAATAACATTCTTGCAAAACTGTTGCCATATAATGCTCCACACTTTTGCTTTTCAATAAAATGAAGAACATTTGATAAAGTAAATTAGAAAGTTGTTTAAAGGACCAGTCAACACATTAGATTTGCATAATCAACAAATGCAAGATAATAAGACAATGCAATAGCACTTAGTCTGAACTTCAAATGAGTAATAGATATTTTTATAACAAATTTCAAAGTTATGTATATTTCCACTCCCTTTGTACCATGTGATAGCCATCAGCCAATCACAAATGCATAAACGTATAGTCTGTGAATTCTTGCACATGCTCAGTAGGATCTGGTGACTCAAAATTTGTAAATATTAAAGACTGTGCACATTTTTTTTAATGGAAGTAAACTGGAAAGTTGTTTAAAATTACATGCTGTATCTGAATCATGAAAATTTAATTTAACCTGAGTGTCCCTTTAAGATCCCATGCTCTATCTGAATCATGAGAGAAAAGTTTTGGGGTTCCTGTCCCTTTAACAGCCTTATATAAGGATCACCCTTAGAGCCCAGCATAGGACAAACTGATTCAATAAACCAGAGCATATTTTTTTACTTTTATATCACTATAACTACAACTTGCTCACTCTTGGGTTTTATACAATGTTCCCATAGTGCACTTGTACACCAATACCTGTATGTACTCGGTTTCACTGCTGTCAGTGCCACCAAAGCATTGTTTATTTACCACAGCTTGACCTCAGATCCTAGCATTGCTGATATCCCTTTGATTTTAGTCTTAGTGTACTTAGAACTCCTTCAGAAATAAGTAGACTACCAATATTTGTTTCAGTTGTTTGATGTTACAAATGGAACAATCACTTGAAATATGCGCCTTGTACCCTTAACAGGCTCTTCACATTTAGTTGTCATTTAACATGATGTTTAATAGAAACAGCTAAGGTAGTGATATAACAGAGATTGGAAAACTGAAAAGGACTGAGACTTCAAAAATCTTTTATTTTATGCTTAAAGGACCACTAAATCCAGTCGAATTGCAAATAATAATACTATAATGCAATAAGACCTACTCTGAATTTCAAATAAGCAGTATATTTTTTTCTGGCAAGTTTATTTTTTTTTTTACATTTTCCGACCCCCTGTATCATGTGACAGACATCAGCCAATCCCAGACTAGTACACATACACCCTGTGAGCTTGTGCACGTGCTCAGTAGGATCTTGTTCCCCAGAAAATGTGAATTTAAAAAGACTGTGCAAAATGTGATAATGGAAGTAAATTGAAAAGTGTCTTAAAACTGCATGCTCTTTTCGAATCATAAAAGTTTATTTTGACTTCAATGTCCCTTTAAAGGGACATGAAATTAAAGAATAAACTTTCAGAAAAAAAACAACTTTCTAATTTAATTTTATTATCAAAACAACCTTTTTTTTCTCTTGGTATCCTTTGTTAGCTTTAGCTCCTTTTCAGGAGAGCATACTGAGGTAGTCCTAGGAGCGTGCACGTGTCTTTGAGTACTATATGTACAACACTGATACAAACACTGTTGCCACGCAGATTTTTAAACTGTATGTTCAATTTAAATTATGAAAGTTTATTTGTGACTTCGATGTCTCTTTTTAACAAAGTCGGTGTGGGTCTTTCCCAAATCCTAGACAGATCCTGTTCCGATGAATTAAGCCAGCGGGTAGTTATTGAATCACTTCACTGCAGAGTTTAAAAAAATAAATTTACCAAGAATGGGGATATACAAATACAAAACAGAAATGAAGGGACACATTTATCAAAGATTAATGCCTGCAACTGATATTTGTAAAGCAGCAGATTAATATCACACCTGAATGATCTTGACCTGGGTGATAGACAAGCCCTGCTCTTCTGTATTTGGTTGCACAAGAGAAGGGGGAGGCATTGCATCTGCTTCCTAGGTGGACAGGTTAACTACCGGTGAACCTTGTATGTCCAAACAATGAGAAAGCTGCTGCTATGGGGCATATTTATCAAGCTCCGAATGGAGCTTGATGCCCGGTGTTTCTGGCCAGCCTGCAGACTCACCAGAAACAGCAGTTATGAAGCAGAGGTCACAAAGACCGCTGCTCCACAACCTGTCCGCCTGCTCTGAGCAGGCGGACAGACATTGCCGGAAATCAACCTGATCGAGTACGATCGGGTTGATTGACACCCCCCCTGCTGGCGGCTGATTGGCCGCGAGTCTGCAGGGGGCGGCATTGCACCAACAGCTCTTGTGAGCTGCTGGTGCAATGCTGAATACGGTGAGCGTATTGCTCGTCGTATTCAGCGAGGTCTGTCAGACCTGATCCGCACTGTCGGATCAGGTCCGACAGACCTTGATAAATAGAGGCCTATGTGTGCTTATTTCCTCAGTGTGTGCTCAAATCCTTCAGCTGCCAGAGAGGACTGTAACTAGTTCCTAATAAATATATTTTAGTCTTTGTATCAGCAGAATTTGCTGTCTTTAAAAAATAACTAACATTTTCACAATTTTTATAGATTTTTTTTTGTTTTATATTTAAAATGATTATTAGATGTTGGGAAAATGAATGAAACAAAGTTTGATGTTGAAAACATGCTTTAGACTGAAAGAATGAAAATGTAAAGTATTCTGTCATATTTTTTTTCCATTTTTAACACGTAATCTATTTTGCAGTGTATTTGTGTTATTTCAAACTTTCTCACTATTCAAATTTTACATTCTTTAAAGGTCATTCTGTTCAACTCCTGAATTAGCTAAAGCCCATATATTAGTGGCAGCTTAGATTTCTAGCATGTCTACAGAGAACTTAACTGGCTTTGAAAGCTTTATAGCACTTCCTGGGCTTTCAGAACTGTAAGAAATCTGGGCCAGCACAAGAAAAAAAAAAATGTTGGCTTACACAATAATGTGACCACTTCTGTATAAAGACAGTGAACTTAAAGGGATATAAAACTCCATTGTCTTTCTTCTTTTATCTAATTTGCTTCATTATTTTGGTATCCATTGTTGAAGGAGCAGTAATGCACTAATGGGAGATAGCACTAATGGGAGATAGCCAAAAGCCAATGACAAGAGGCATATATGTGCAGCCACCAATCAGCAGCTTCTCAGCCTACCTAGGTATACTTTTCAACAAAGGATACAAATGGAACAAAACAAATGAGATAATATAAATACATTGGAAAGTTATTTCAAATTCCATACTCTATTTGAATTATGAAATGGGATTCATGTCCCTTTAACACACATTACATTAAACAAAAACTGTAGGAAAGGTGGTAAGTTTGATGCTTGTCAAATTATTTTAAATTCTATATTATTTAATTATGCCATTTAAAGGGACATTATATTCCAAATTGTTCTTTCATGTATAGAGCTCCCAACCGTCCTACAAATTGCAGTTTGAGAGATCTGCCCTCAATCCCTCCAGCTGCTTCCCATTCAGAGCATATGTTATGGTTTCCAAAGCAAAACCAGGGACTGCTCTGATTCAGCCCATGGTCTACTCTGGCTCTATCCACCGTCCAGCAACCACACTAATGGTTCACCTGCAACCCTATACATAAATTTGCCCCTCCCACAAATCATCAAAGGTCCCGCCTACAAGTTGTCCTTATCTCCCAGTTCCAGAAGGACTCTGATAAATGTTGGAAGGCGTACATACATATGAAAGGGCAGAAAGTAAAACTGTTCAAATTAAATAAAAACTAACAGAAGTGTAACTGATACCTAGGTATCTGTTGCTGACAGGAGCAACTGCCACAGAAAAAATTGGGTTATTCAGCAAAGGGATATCCATTTTTTTTCCAGATAGCAAAGCACTGCACTAAATTCTGCAATGCTCTCTTTTAGATAGAACAGTCATTTTCGAGTATCATGAATGGTGCTGATCTCACAGCATAGGGAACTGTTTTATGTACTAAGCATGTATTTGCCAATCACTTGTGTATTGTGTGTAAGTAGAAATCTTCAATAGAGTATGCTCTAAAACAAGACCCAGTACCATGATACCACATACCTTTGCAACCCTATTTTTATGCTTGGTCTGAAAATGTCTAAAATAATATACATCTAGATAGCTGCACCTTATGGTAAAGTGACCAACATGTGTGCATACTTTTTTTTTTTCCTGATTGTAGTCAAACTTGAAAGTGTTGTACAACAGACCACACACACTCTCACATAACACACACCACACACACACTCTCACATAACACACACCACACACACTCTCTCACGTAACACACACCACACACACACTCTCACGTAACACACACCACACGCACACACACTCTCACATAACACACACCACACACACACTCTCACGTAACACACCACACGCACACACACTCTCACATAACACACACCACACACACACTCGCACATAACACACACTCACATAACACACACCACACACACATTCTCACATAACACACACCACACACACACTCTCATATAACACACACCACATACACACACTCTCACATAACACACACCACACACACACTCTCACATAACACACCCCACACACACACTCTCACATAACACACACCACACACACACTCTCACATAACACACACCACACACTCGCACATTACACACACCACACACACACTCTCACATAACACACACCACACACACACTCTCATATAACACACACCACATACACACACTCTCATATAACACATACCACACACACACTCTCATATAACACACACCAAACACAGACTCTCACATAACACACACCACACACACATACTCTCACATAACACACACCACAGACCACACACACACACTCTCACACATACACACCACCCACCCTAATAAACACACTCTGATTTGAAAAGGGGTAAATAAAGTATTTTTAAAAATAAGTATATTCTAAATAATGTCTCTTTCATACAGCTTTCAGCTGTCTATACATTGTACTAAGGACATTTTTTAAGGAAGAAGCATAGTGATGAACTAAAAAAGTTGGCATGCTTTTTATTAAACTAATAAATCAATTTAATATTTTGGTCCAATCAAAATGCCTTGAAATCAGTCTACATTTTTTTTTAATTGAATGCATCTGAATCACGCAAAACGTGATAATATTAGAGTGCAGTGTATTGCTGGTGGGCAGCTGTGTTTGGCAGTTACATGTTATTAGGGTTGCCAGGTGTCCAGTATTCAACCGGACAATCCATCATCTTAATAAGCTGTCCAGTAGAATCTTCACAAAAATACTTGACAATGTCCAGTTTTGGGGGGGGGGGGGGGTTTAAGGTCCCTGAGTGTTAAATGTAACAGGATATCTATGCTTTACAAATATGGAGTTGAAAGAAGTGAGAAACAGTTAAATGGGTCAAATCTCTAATGTTTACATGTATTTCCGGCAACCAAAGAGGTACAATTATTGATTTGTATGTTACTGGAAGTCAAGGGACTCTCTCTTTCCAAAATATTGGTTAAACCATCACCAATATGACAAGGTAAAAAGGACTTAATTGTATATGTAATAGCATTGTGTATATGTTTTATTTGCAATGATTGGTCTTGTCTACTTCTTTTAGGGATTCTAGTGGCAAAGGTTCCGGCCCTGCTTTCTAACTAAGCTTTACCTTGTAGGGGAGACCTGTTATAGGGATTGTAGATCTGTAAAACAAAGAGCTGGCCCTGTGAGCCCCAAATGTCTTTTTAAAGACAGTGCAGGCAAAGGAATCATTACTGGTCTGGAAGAAGGAGCAAGGCAGAGAGATTGATACCTGCCTTGGAGCCCAATGAGACCAGCCTAGCTGGGGGAGATAAAGCCTCTGTCTTGATCAGTCTGGTGGCATAGCTACAGTTCAGGTGCTGTACCAGGATTTGCATTGAGAAGAAGGGACGGACCACATAGCAGGACAGGCATTGATCACAAGTTAGGAACCATTTACTTCTGGTGTTGTTTTACACACACACACACACACACACATACTGTATTGTCCCTTTAAAGAACACAAGTATTGCCTCTTTAATGCACGCATTAAGAAACAACCATGGCACATTACATTTCAAATCTGATTAAAGGGGCAATTTAGTATACACATATGATATTGCTTCTTTAATGCACATAGTAAAAACCTACCATGAAACATTACATTTCAAATTCGATTAGAATAAATTTGCAATGCACTTGTATTTGCAAAAATTCTTCTTTGAAATGTTATCACAGCTTTTGTGAAACTTTAGTTGTGTATGCAACCCACGGCCAATTGGATTTGTGTAAGATTATATATGCACCTATGTGCCATGTCACTGGTCACTGTCAGCACTTGGAGATTTCCGAAGAGGAAAATTCACTTGGTCATGATCTACTGCAAATGTTTTTTTTTTATTATTATTTACTTCAGATTCTAAGCTGATTACAATAAAATCTAAGATGTCCTACTGTGCATTTAATTCTCAGTTATATCACTTTTACAATTACATTTATTGTTATGTCAGTGAATAACTTAAATTCTCATTATGTAATGAATGGAAAAAAGAAACTTTGTTCACAGCTGAAAATATTATTTTAACAAGATCCAAATATCCTTGTGAATATGAAGTCTAACCAAAAAACCTTTAAGAGATATGAAACAGTGCTCCTTTAGTGAAAACAAATGTCAAACTCAAATTAACCATAAAAAGACAGAATGTGTAAAAAAAAACCCAAAGAACAAAACTGAAAACAACAGGTTTTCTTGTTAAATGAGAAATGATAAGTGTAGCCACTGTCTGCCACTAGATAAGATAGCAAGACATGACATAACTTAAGTTTTATTGTCACATGAAGTTATACGGAAAGTCCTCTACTGAGCATGAGCAATAAACTGACTACAACTAGAGCAGATGTCTACTAGCAACATTTCAAAGGAAAAGCTGCTTGTTTGCCTTCCTGTAGAAACCACAAGGTTGTGACAGGAAGTAACAGAACCTTCACAAATTAAGTTAAAAAAAAAAAAAAAAGGTAAAATCCCTTTACAACGATAAATAATACATATTGCAATGGTTTTTATTAAGTATAACCCACTGCTCAGTGTGTTTTATTGCAGCAAAGAGACTGTTTTGTATCCCTTTAAGTACTTTTATTCAGCTGAATTCAAATTGGTGCAAGACCAACATCAGTGCAGTGAAGGGATTCTAGAGAATTTGGGAATATCAGGAGTAGATAGCAGAGATCCAGATTAAAAGGTCCTAATTTTGCCCCTTGTTCCATATATTAACAACCCATTGTAGAAATTATTAATCTTCTACAGCAGAGGTGCTTTTCACCTAAGGGGCTATATTTAATTTATGTTCTCACTTGCAGTGCCGGCAAACAAATTTTAGAAATTCCGTTAATTTAAACAAGAAGATATATTGTACTTATATATAAACAAACTTCAAATGAGCAGTGTTTTATTCCTATACGGGCTATTGCATTTGCTTACACTAATGCCAATAACTGCATGACAATGTGATCCTGCGATGTAGCTGTGTTATTGTCCAGACCCAGAATGAAACACATACAGGATCTCATCTTTCTATTATCTTATGCTACACATATTCACCATTACATACTTGCTACTTTTTAATTATTTTTTGTGTTTCATCTATAACAGGGCATTTAAAACTGAATGCTCTTATCCCGAATAAACCAAAGTTTTCTTGTCAGGTTTTCAGAAGAGCTCCCCTCTCAACCAATAGGGTTGCAAAATAAATAACCAATAGAAAAAAGGAGGTGCTCATAGAATATAACAAAGAAAACTTAGATACGAGTAGAATGCAAGAAACCACTCACATTTGAAGAAGCACTATCAGTACAGATCTCACAGACTGAGTATTTCTAATAGCCCAGCAAGCTCAGCCTCCGGCAACAAGAGAGTGATGTCCGGACCAAGGAAGGGTAAAAGCTGAAAAATCCATACAAAAGCATGGATCCATAAAGGAACTCAGTATAAAAGCATTTATTAAAAGCGACACGTTTCTCAGCGAATAACAAAGACTCAGCTAGATTACGAGTTTGGCGTTATGAGTGAAAAAGCAGCATTATGCTTCATAACAATGCTTTTTCCCTAAGGCCGCTATTACAAGTCTTGTAGGTATAGGCGTACCGCACACCTTTTTTCCCGTCACGCAACGTCAGTACCGCACTTTTAAAAAAGTCCTTTTTTAATGGGACTTTCTTAGCGCCGGTATTACAAGTTTTGCTGTGAGGCCAAAAAGTGAGTGGTACTCCCTATTCTGACAAGATTCGTACCGCCATCAGTAGTTATGAGTTTTACGTTACAAAGCTGTACCATAAAACTCATAACTAAAGTGTTAAAAAGTACACTAACACCCATAAACTACCCCTAAATCGAGGCCCTCCCGCTTCGCAAATACTAAAATAAAAATATTAACCCCTAATCTGCCACTCCGGACATCGCCGCCACTTAAAAAATTTATTAACTCCTATTCCGCCGCTCCCCGACATCGTCGCCACTATAATAAACCTATTAACCCCTAAACTGCTGCCCTCCCACATCACAAACACTATTTAAATATTATTAACCCCTAATTTGCCGTCCGCCAACACCGCCGCTATAATAAACCTATTAACCACTAAACCGCAAGCCCCCCACAACAAAATATAATAAAATAAACTATTAACCCCTAAACCTCTGGCCTCCCACATCACTACATAAATATATTAACCCCTAAACCTAACCCTAACGTAACCCTAAACCTAAATCTAACCCTAATCCTAACACGCCCTAACTTAAATATAATTAAAATAAATCTAAATAAACCTTACAATTATTACCTAAATAATTCCTATTTAAAACTAAATACATACTTACCTGTAAAATAAAACCTAAGCTAGTTACAATATAACTAATAGTTACATTGTAGCTAGCTTAGGTTTTATTTTTATTTCACAGGTAAGTTTGTATTTATTTTAACTAGGTAGACTAGTTAGTAAATAGGTATTTAATATTTACTAACTACCTAGTTAAAATAAATACAAAGTTACCTGTAAAATAAAACCTAACCTGCCTTACACTAAAACCTAACATTACAATAAAATAAAATAAATTAAATTAATAAAATACAATTATCTAAATTGCAAAAAAAAATAAACACTAAATTACACAAAATAAAAAACGAAATTATCAAAAATAAAAATGAATTACTCCTAATCTAATAGCCCTATCAAAATAAAAAAGCGCACTCAAAATAAAAAAAACCCTAGCCTACACTAAACTGCCAATGACCCTTAAAAGAAATCAGCTCTTTTACCTGTAAAAAAAAAAAAAATACAAACAACCCCCCCCAACAGTAAAACCCACCATCCACCCAACCAAACCCCCCAAATAAAAACCTAAATACCTTAAATAAACCTAAGCTAGCCATTGCCCTGAAAAGGGCATTTGGATGGGCATTGCCCTTAAAACTCTTTTACATTGCCCAAACCCTAAGCTAAAAATAAAACCCACCCAATAAACCCTTAAAAAACCCTAACACTAACCCCCGACGATCCACTTACAGTTTTTCGAAGACCGGACATCCATCCTCATCCAGGCGGCAGAAGTCTTCATCTAAGCGGGCAGAAGTCTTCATCGAAGCTGGCAGAAGTCTTCATCCAAGCGGACAGAAGTCTTCAT
Organism: Bombina bombina; assembly: GCF_027579735.1. Lineage (NCBI taxonomy): Eukaryota > Metazoa > Chordata > Amphibia > Anura > Bombinatoridae > Bombina > Bombina bombina. Next base: position 109,739,198 of record NC_069506.1, on the reverse strand, counting down.
CCAGGCGACATCTTCTATCTTCTTTCATCCGGCGCAGAGCAGGTCCATCTTCAAGACATCCAGAGCGGAGCATCCTCTTCTTCCAATCGCTGCTGTAGAATGAAGTTTCCCTTTAAGTGACATCATCCAAGATGGCGTCCCTTACATTCCGATTGGCTGATAGAATTATATCAGCCAATAGGAATTAAAGGTGAAAAAATCCTATTGGCTGTTGCAGTCCGCCAATAGGATTGAGCTTGCATTCTATTGGCTGATTGGAATAGTCAGTAGAATGCGAGCTCAAGCCTATTGGCTGATTGGATCAGTCAATAGGATGAAAGCTCAATTCTATTGGCTGATTGAATTCTATCAGCCAATCGGAATGTAAGGGACGCCATTTTGGATGACGTCACATAAAGTGAAACTTCATTCTACAGCAGCAATCTGAAGAAGAGGATGCTCCGCACCGAATGTCTTGAAGATGGACCCGCTCCGCGCCGGATGGATGAACATAGAAGATGCCGTCTGGATGAAGACTTCTGCCCGCTTGGATGAAGACTTCTGCCGGCTTCCATGAGGACGTCTGCCCGCTTGGATGAAGACTTCTGCCCCCTAGATGAGGATGGCTGTCCGGTCTTCGAAAACTGTAAGTGGATCGTCGGGGGTTAATGTTAGGTTTTTTTAAGGGTTTATTGGGTGTGTTTTATTTTTAGCTTAGGGATTTGGGCAATGTAAAAGAGCTAAATACCCTTTTAAGGGCAATGCCCATTCAAATGCCCTTTTCAGGGCAATGGTTAGCTTAGGTTTATTTAGATAGGTTTTTATTTGGGGGGTTTGGTCGGGTGGGTGGTGGGTTTTACTGTTGGGGGTTGTTTGTATTTTTTTTACAGGTAAAAGAGCTGATTTTATTGGGGCAATGCCCTGCAAAAGGCAGTTTAGTGTAGGCTAGGTTTTTTTTATTTTTTGGGTGGGCTTTTTTATTTTGATAGGGCTATTAGATCATGAGTAATTCGTTTTTATTTTTGATAATTTCGGGGGTTTTTTTGTGTGTAATTTAGTGTTTATTATTTTTTGTAATTTAGATAATTGTATTTTATTAATTTAATTTATTTTATTTCATTGTAATGTTAGGTTTTAGTGTAAGGGAGGTTAGGTTTTATTTTACAGGTAAATTTGTATTTATTTTAACTAGGTAGCTAGTAAATAGTTAATAACTATTTGCTAACTAGTCTACCTAGTTAAAATAAATACAAAATTACTTGTGAAATAAAAATAAAACCGAAGATAGATACAATATAACTATTAGTTATATTGCAGCTAGCTTAGTTTTTTTTACAGGTAAGTATTTAGTTTTAAATAGAAATTATTCAGGTAATAATTGTAAGTTTAATTTAGATTTATTTTAATTATATTTAAGATAGGGGGGGTTAGGGTTAGATTTAGGCTTAGGGTTACGTTAGGGTTAGGGTTATGCTTAGGGTTAGGGTTACGTTAGGGTTAGGTTTAGGGGTTAATATATTTATTTAATGTTAGTGATGTGGGAGGCCAGAGGTTTAGGGGTTAATAACTTTAGTATAGTGGTGGCGACATTGGGGCGGCAGATTAGGGGTTAATAACTGTAATGTAGGTGGTGGCAATATCTAGAGTGGCAGATTAGGGGTTAATAGTTTTATTTAGGTGGCGGCGATGTTAGGGGCAGCAGATTAGGGATTAATAACTGTATGTAGGTGACGGCGATATCAGGGGTGGCAGATTAGGGGTTAATAACTTTAATGTAGGTGGCGGCAATGTTAGGGGCAGCAGATTAGTGGTGTTTAGACGTGTTTTTTATGTTAGGGTGTTAGGTTTAAACTTTTTCTTTCCCCATAGGCATCAATGGGGCTGCGTTACGGAGGGTTAGGATTAGGGCTGCGTTACGAAGGTTTTGTTTCCACGATCACAGGTGATAGGATTTTTTTTAACCGACTCTCCCCATTAATGTCTATGGGGAAATCGTGCATGAGCACGTCAAAACACTGCTTGTATTTGGGTTTTTGTTGTTGTTTTATATTTTATTTTATTTTTTGTTTTCTTTTTTGCCCGTAGCGTTTAGTATAATTTATATTTTTGCTCACGGAGAGTAAGTAATGCACTTTGATACCTAGCACCGATTACATGTATTGTATATTCTTTAATGGGATTTATGGTTGTGAGCAGTGCATTTTGGCTTTTGGTAATAAGCACTGTTTGCATACTGCACTATGGGGTTAATTATTGTCGTCATTTATTATCTAGGTTTCTATTGGATTCTTGTGATCTTAGGAAGATATATATAACAGGAGCAGGAGATTCAATTGTATTTTAAGCCTGAAGAAACAGTCGCCTAGATTTAGAGTTCTGCGTTAACTGTCAAAACCAGCGTTAGGGGGTCCTAACGCTGGTTTTGGCCGCCCGCTGGTAATTAGAGTCAGTCAGGAAAGGGTCTAACGCTCACTTTCCAGCCGCAACTTTTCCATACCGCAGATCCCCCTACGCCAATTGCGTATCCTATCTTTTCAATGGGATCTTTCTAACGCTGGTATTTAGAGTCTTGGCTGAAGTGAGCGTTAGAAATCTAACGACAAAACTCCAGCCGCAGAGAAAAGCCAGGAGTTAAGAGCTTTCTGGGCTAACGCCGGTTTATGAAGCTCTTAACTACTGTGCTCTAAAGTACACTAACAACCACAAACTACCTATGTACCCCTAAACCGAGGCCCCCCCCACATCGCGGCCACTCTATTAAATTTTTTTAACCCCTAATCTGCCGACCGCACACCGCCGCAACCTACATTATTCCTATGTACCCCTAATCTGCTGCCCCTAACACCGCCGACACCTACATAATATTTATTAACCCCTAATCTGCCCCCCCCAACGTCCCTGCTACCTTACCTACAATTATTGACCCCTAATCTGCCGACCGGACCTCACCGCTACTCTAATAAATGTATTAACCCCTAAAGCTAAGTCTAACCCTAACACCCCCCTAAGTTAAATATAATTTTTATCTAACGAAATAAAATAAATCTTATTAAATAAATTATTCCTATTTAAAGCTAAATACTTACCTGTAAAATAAACCCTAATATAGCTACAATATAAATAATAATTATATTGTAGCTATTTTAGGATTAATATTTATTTTACAGGCAACTTTGTATTTATTTTAACCAGGTACAATAGCTATTAAATAGTTAAGAACTATTTAATAGCTACCTAGTTAAAATAATTACAAAATTACCTGTAAAATAAATCCTAACCTAAGTTACAATTAAACCTAACACTACACTATCAATAAATTAATTAAATAAACTACCTACAAATAAATACAAATAAATACACTAACTAAAGTACAAAAAATAAAAAAAGAACTAAGTTACAAAAAATAAAAAAAGAACTAAGTTACAAAAAATAAAAAAATAATTTACAAACATTATAAAAATATTACAACAATTTTAAGCTAATTACACCTACTCTAAGCCCCCTAATAAAATAACAAAGCCCCCCAAAATAAAAAAATGCCCTACCCTATTCTAAAATAAAAATTGAAAAGCTCTTTTACCTTACCAGCCCTTAAAAGAGCCTTTTGCGGGGCATGCCCCAAAGAATTCTGCTCTTTTGCCTGTAAAAAAAAACATACAATACCCCCCCCAACATTACAACCCACCACCCACATACCCCTAATCTAAACCAAACCCCCCTTAAATAAACCTAACACTAAGCCCCTGAAGATCTTCCTACCTTATCTTCACCACGCCGGGTATCACCGATCCATCCAGAAGAGGGTCCGAAGTCTTCATCCAAGCAGGGGCTGAAGAGGTCCATCATCCGGCTGAAGTCTTCATCCAAGCGGGGGCTGAAGAGGTCCATCATCCGGCTGAAGTCTTCTATCAAGCGGCATCTTCAATCTTCTTTCTTCCGGCTCCATCTTCATCCTGCCGACGCGGAACATCCTTCCTCCACGACGAACTCCCGACGAATGAAGGTTCCTTTAAGGGACGTCATCCAAGATGGCGTCCCTCGAATTCCGATTGGCTGATAGGATCGGAATTAAGGTAGGAAAATTCTGATTGGCTGATAGAATCAGCCAATCAGATTCAAGTTCAATCCGATTGGCTGATTGGATCAGCCAATCAGATTGAGCTCACATTCTATTGGCTGATCGGAACAGCCAATAGAATGCGAGCTCAATCTGATTGGCTGATCCAATCAGCCAATCAGATTGAAGTTGAATGTGATTGGCTGATTCCATCAGCCAATCAGAATTTTCCTACCTTAATTCCGATTGGCTGATAGAATCCTATCAGCCAATCGGAATTCGAGGGACGCCATCTTGGATGACGTCCCTTAAAGGAACCTTCATTCGTCGGGAGTTCGTCGTGGAGGAAGGATGTTCCGCGTCGGCGGGATGAAGATGGAGCCGGAAGAAAGAAGATTGAAGATGCCACTTGAAGACTTCAGCCGGATGATGGACCTCTTCAGCCCCCGCTTGGATGAAGACTTCAGCCGGATGATGGACCTCTTCAGCCCCCGCTTGGATGAAGACTTCAGCCGGATGATGGACCTCTTCAGCCCCCGCTTGGATGAAGACTTCGGACCCTCTTCTGGACGGATCGGTGATACCCGGCGTGGTGAAGATAAGGTAGGAAGATCTTCAGGGGCTTAGTGTTAGCTTTATTTAAGGGGGGTTTGGGTTAGATTAGGGGTATGTGGGTGGTGGGTTGTAATGTGGGGGGGGGTATTGTATGTTTTTTTTTACAGGCAAAAGAGGTAAAGTAAAAGAGCTTTTCAATTTTTATTTTAGAATAGGGTAGGGCATTTTTTATTTTGGGGGGCTTTGTTATTTTATTAGGGGGCTTAGAGTAGGTGTTATTTTTTGCAACTTAGTTCTTTTTTTATTATTTGTAACTTAGTTCTTTTTTATTTTTTGTACTTTAGTTAGTGTATTTATTTGTATTTATTTGTAGGTAGTTTATTTAATTAATTTATTGATAGTGTAGTGTTAGGTTTAATTGTAACTTAGGTTAGGATTTATTTTACAGGTAATTTTGTAATTATTTTAACTAGGTAGCTATTAAATAGTTCTTAACTATTTAATAGCTATTGTACCTGGTTAAAATAAATACAAAGTTGCCTGTAAAATAAATATTAATCCTAAAATAGCTACAATATAATTATTATTTATATTGTAGCTATATTAGGGTTTATTTTACAGGTAAGTATTTAGCTTTAAATAGGAATCATTTATTTAATAAGATTTATTTTATTTTGTTAGATAAAAATTATATTTAACTTAGGGGGGTGTTAGGGTTAGGGTTAGACTTAGCTTTAGGGGTTAATACATTTATTAGAGTATCGGTGAGGTCCGGTCGGCAGATTAGGGGTTAATAATAGTAGGTAGGTATCGGCGACGTTGGGGGGGGGCAGGTTAGGGGGTAATAAATATAATATAGGGGTCGGCGGGGGTTAGGGGCAGCAGATTAGGGGTACATAGGGATAACGTAGGTTGCGGCGGTGTACAGAGCGGCAGATTAGGGGTTAATATTAATATGCAGGGGTCAGCGATAGCGGGGGAGGCAGATTAGGGGTTAATAAGTGTAAGGTTAGGGGTGTTTAGACTCGGGTACATGTTAGGGTGTTAGGTGCAGACTTAGGGAGTGTTTCCCCATAGGAAACAATGGGGCTGCGTTAGGAGCTGAATGCTGCTTTTTTGCAGGTGTTTTTTTTCAGCTCAAACGGCCCCATTGTTTCCTATGGGGGAATCGTGCACAAGAACGTTTTTGAAGCTGGCCGCGTCCGTAAGCACCGCTGGTATTGAGAGTTGCAGTGGCGGTAAATTATGCTCTACGCTCCTTTTTTGGAGTCTAACACAGCCCTTCTGTGAACTCTAAATACCAGCGGTATTTAAAAGGTGCGGGGGAGAAAAAGCATGCATAGCTAAAGCACCCCTTTGGCCGCAGAACTCTAAATCTAGCCGAGTGTTTGTTATTAGCCAAGCAACGCATTGCTTTTAATAAATGTTTTTATACTGAGTTCCTGTGTGGATCCATTCTTTTGTTTGGATTTATCTCATTTTACCCTTCCTTGGTCCGGACATTACGTTCCTGTAGTTGGAGGTTGAGCTTGCCAGGCTGCTCAGAATACCTGGTCTACCTGACTCAATCTGAGTGGTTTCTTGCATTCTACACATATTTGTATTATCTATGTGATACACCATGTGGCACCTCCTGATGTGTTTTGTCTTCTAGAGTTTGGAGGTTTGCTAAGTCTATCTTAAAATGCTGCCTTAGGACCTGAAGGATGCTGTCACCTATTGATTAAGAGACTACTCGCATATTGGACTGTTGACACTGATTCTATATTGTTGGCACTGTTCTTACATTGTTGGTATTTCCTTCATACTGCTACTACTATTAATATTTTTAGATTTTATTAATTAATCATTATTTTTATTTACTGTTTCATTCCAACACATGACCTGTATCTAATTTGAAGCCTCACTACTGCTTCCTTACTGCTTTGTTTTACCCATTGTTAAAAAGCAGCCAATCAGAGACCGTATCACCTGCCTCTTTATGAAGATTAGGAGAACTCTCCTGCAGCACTAAATTTGCTAAATTTCTATTGGACAAAGGCAAAAAAAGACATGCATGCACATTAGCGCTACTGGTGCAGCTCCAAGTAATACAAGCAGCACATGAAAAAAACCTCAGTGGGAATTGTCAATGCCAAACTAAACATTGAATCACAAGCACATAGCCTTTACTACGCTTGTAGACCAATGTTTACTTTGGTATATGTATACGTTTTGCTAAAGTTATGCGTGTGCAACTCACCATGTTAAGAGCCACATATGTGTGTTTTTGTTTTTACATTATCCCCTAGGCAACCAGAATAATGAAAGATAGGAGAGATAAGAATGGATTAGAATGGGTATCATTATTTTTCAAAAATGCAAATATCAAACAAATTTGTAGAAAACATATTAGGGGCATGTAAAAGGGTAATGGATTATATGTGCTGCAGTATCCCTTTAAATTAGTTTTAACAATAGCATTATTTTAAATGATTGTTGGTAAAACAATAATTACCATCTCTCTACAAATAAAAATAGAAGTATAAATAAGACAAATATTTCCTAATTTACTTAATGAAATTAGTAAATAATAGGACGTTGTAGGTAAAGGAACATGAAACCAGATAGAGATCAGATAGAGCATTCAACTTTAAACACATTTTCAAATTACTTCTATTATCAAATTTTGCTTCATTCTTGTGATATCTTTTATTGAAGGAGCAGCAATGCACTACTGGGAGCTAGCTCAACACAGTAAGCCAATTACAGGAGACATATGTGTGCAACCACCAATCAGCAGCTTGCTCCAATCTCCTGAGCCTACCTAGATATTCTTTTCAACAAAGGAAACCAAGAGAACAGAACAAATTGGGAAAAAAAATACAAGTACATTGGAAAGTTGATTAATATTACATACTCTACTTGAATCATGGAAGACAAATTTTAGGTTTCATATTCATGGAAAAATAGCATTTTAATAGTATTGCATTACAATAAGAAATAAATCATTTGCAAACATTTAAAACTTGCTGGATTTTGCTAATTTTTACTAATTACACATTTTAATTTTGAGTTTAATGCCCCTTTAAGCACAGGAATATCTGATTACAAAAATATAAAATACAGTAATAAAATACCATCTTTTAGAAAGCACAAACAAAAATGTGTACAATACCTCTGGTGTCCTTTATTGTGCATGAAACACATGAAGTCAGATGCGCACGTAGTAAACACATACACGCCTAGATTACAAGTTTTGGGTTAACAGGGGTGCGGTGCTAACGAGCAGTTTATGCTCACTGCTCACTTACAGACAGCGCTGGTATTACGGGTTTTTACAAACCCGGCAATAACCGCAAAAAAGTGAGCGTAGAGCAATATTTTGCTCCACATCTCACCTCAATGCCAGCACTCCTTACGTTAGCGGTGAGCTGGTAAAATGTGCTCATGCACAATTTCCCCATAGGAATCAATGGGGGAGAGCTGGCTGAAAAAAAAAACCTAACACCTGCAAAAAAGCAGCGTAAAGCTCTTAACGCAGCCTCATTGATTCCTATGGGGAAAATATATTTATGTCTACACCTAACACCCTAACATGAACCCTGAGTCTAAACACCCCTAATCTTGCACTTATTAACCCCTAATCTGACGCCCCCAAAATCGCAGACACCTACATTATATTATTAACCCCTAATCTGCCGCTCCGGACACCACCGCCACCTACATTATACTTATGAACCCCTAATCTGCTGCACCTAACATCGCCGAACCCTACATTATATTTATTAACCCCTAATCTGCCGCCACCTAACTACATTTATTAACCCCTAATCTGCCGCCCACAACGTCGCCACCACTATAATAAAGTTATTAACCCCTAAACCTAAGTCTAACCCTAACTCTAACCCCCCCTAACTTAAATATAATTTAAATAAATCTAAATAAAATTACTACAATTAACTAAATAATTCCTATTTAAAACTAAATACTTACCTATAAAATAAACCCTAAGCTAGCTAAAATATAACTAATAGTTACATTGTATCTAGTTTAGGGTTTATTTTTATTTTACAGGCAAGTTTCTATTTATTTTAACTAGGTACAATAGTTATTAAATAGTTATTAACTATTTAATAACTACCTAGTTAAAATAAAGACACATTTACCTGTAAAATAAAACCTAACCTAAGTTACAATTACACCTAACACTACACTATAATTAAATTAATAAACTAAATTAAATACAATTAATTACAATTATATAAAATTATCTAAAGTAAGGGAAAAAAAACACTAAATTACAGAAAAAAATAAAATAATTACAAGATTTTTAAACTAATTACACCTACTCTAATCCCCCTAACAAAATAAAAAAGACCCCCAAAATAAAAAAAAAGCCCTACCCTACACTAAATTACAAATAGCCCTTAAAAGGGCCTTTTGCGGGGCTTTGCCCCAATGTAATCAGCTCTTTTACCTGTAAAAAAAAAGTACAAATACCCCCCAACAGTAAAACCCACCACCCACAAAACCAACCCTACTCTAAAACCTACCCAATACCCCCTTAAAAAAACCTAACACTAACCCCTTGAAGATCACCTTACCGGGAGACGTCTTCACCCAACCGGGCAGAAGTGGTCCTCCAGACGGGCAGAAGTCTTCATCCAACCGGGCAGAAGTAGTCCTCCAGTCAGGCAGAAGTCTACATCCAGACGGCATCTTCTGTCTTCATCCATCCGGCGCGGAGCGGGTCCATCTTCAAGACATCTGACGCGGAGCATCCTCTTCATCCGGAATCTTCTTACTAAATGACGGTACCTTTAAGTGACATCATCCAAGATGGCGTCCCTTCAATTCCGATTGGCTGATAGAATTCTATCAGTACCTGCAAGACTCGTAACACCAGCGGGCGTTAAAAAGCAGCGTTGGGACCTGCCAACGCTGCTTTTTAAGCCTAACGCACAACTCGTAATCTAGACGACAGTATTTATGAGTATGTAATCATTTTTATTTTTATTACAAATAATTTTACTAATTATAGTATTATCGTTAGTCTGACTCTGTGGGCCTGATGATCGAAAGAGCCATGAGACGGAGAGATATTCATTTGGAATCCATTGCGATGTCGAGAAAGCCAGCAAAATATTTAAAAGGGCCAACAGTAATGTTAAAAGGCATCATCGCCAAAGGGCGTCTTAACCATACATTTCAGTGGGTGGAGATGCTGCTCTGATACTGGAGATATATTCAATGCAGCAATGCTACCTACATCGTATGTAATGTAAATGATTTCTTAAAACAGTACTGTATGACAATATAATGTACATGCGTCAACACAAACTTAATCCCTGTTCGTAGAATATAGAAGTGACATAAACATAACAGTATTACACCTCTAGGAGCTGGGGGATTGTGGGTATATGATATATGTCTATGATTAAGGTGTACTTGTCCTGCCGAAACGCGTAAGACTGAATGGTTTAACACTTCCACGAATGTGTTGATCTTTTTGTTCTGGAAGAAATAATAGAATTTAAAGAAATAAAAGGAGCTTTATCTTATGAAACGAGCCTGGATCTACTTAATTGATTCTATATGATATATGTATATACATTGTTTAATCTATATGTATTGGATTGTATAGTGTTAGATGATGTATGTAAACTGTAATCATGAATGCACTAATCTTCTATTGTGTCCTTAGATGTGTATTTTTAATTATTTTAAGATTGTGATTGCACTTTCTCAATATTCATATTTACATTATATTGAGACTGCACATTCGCAATATTTATATTTCACAATATTGCGATCGCAATGTTGACTTTCCATATTTCACAATATTGCGATTGTGTTTTTGCATATGTAATATTCATATTTCACAATATTGTGATCTTATTTTCGCTTCTACATATTTCACAATATTGTGATCACGTTTTCGCGTATATAACAATCATATTTCACAATATTGTGATCTCAATTGCGCAATCGTGTTTTACTTATAATATTGCGATCACACTGTAGCAAGTGTGTTCTATATTAATATATTTCTATATCTACATCTATAGATACTTATAATATTGCGATTGTCTGCTCTATTAATATACAGTATATCTATATCTACATCTATAGATATAGATATATATTAATATTAATATAGAACACTTTTGCTACAGTGTGATTGCAATATTATAAGTAAAACCCGATCGTGCAATTGCGATTGCAATATTATGAAATATAAATATTACAAATGCAAAAACGCGATCACAATATTATGAAATATGGAAATGCAACATGGCGATCGCAATATTATGAAATATGAATATTGCAATCGCGAATGCACGTTCTCAATATAATTTTAATATGAATATTGAGAACACGCAATCTTAAAATAAGTACAAATACACGCCTAAGGACACAATAGAAGATAAGTTCAATCACGTTTACAGTTACATACATATTGTAACATTATACTATACAAAGCCTCAGCTTCTAAACTTTTAATAGGAAGTGTTTTGTTTTGTCTTTATTTACAAAGTAGATCACAGACATGATGAATATATAGGTGCTCTGGGGTCAGCACATTAAGGTTCAGCCCACTTTTTTAGAATATATCGACAGATCGATGGACTGCGAGCCTGGTGAATCTAGACAGGCAATTTCTCGTCAGTCTCTCAATGTTTTGAATATCTTCCAGTTAACGATAATTTGTTGACCACTGTCTTAAATGACGTCCTGGCTTCCAAGTTTCATTATACATCACATATATATCTAATGGAAATTACTGCTTTCATTTTGTTGTGTATATATTTTTAAAATTGTAGGTCAGACTTAACTTCCCAAAAAAGCATTAAAGAGACAGTAAAGTTACAATAAAACTTTTATGATTCAGACAGAATGCAGTTTTAAAAACCTATCCAATTTAATTATTTTATATGATTTGCTTTATTCTCTTGGTATCTTTTATTAAAAGGCATACCTAGGTAGGCTCAGGGAAGAAATACACTACTAGGATCTAACTGCTGATTGATGGCTATGCAAGGGCTTCCAGCTGTCCTACAAAAAAATACCAGACAACCAGCGGCAATTGAAAACAAAGAGGTAGGTGGGGTTATGACACCCATTGCCTACAGATTCTGTTAAATATCCATATCAGACCTATGGCAGGTCTCAGATCAGACTCCATCTATTATGTCTCCAGCATTTGTACAAATATTTTACTGGGCAGTCAGCAGAATTACTGGACTGTCCAGTTAAATACTGAACCACTGGCAAAACCTATGGGGCCTATCTATCAATTTCCGAATGGAGCTTGAGGTGCCGTGTTTCTGGCGAGCCTGCAGGCTCACCAGAAACAGCAGTTATGAAGCAGCGGTCTAAAGACCGCTGCTTCATAACCCTGTCCACCTGCTCTGAGCAGGAGGACAGACATCGCCGGAATTCAACCCGATCGAGTACGATCTGGTTGATTGACACCCCCTGCTGGCGGCTGATTGGCCGCAAATCTGCAGGGGGCGGCGTATTGCTCTCCCCATTCAGCGATTTCTGTCGGACCTGATCCGCACTGTCGGATCAGGTCCGACAGACATTTGATAAATTGGCCTCTATATGTCTCTTGGTTTACCTGATGTTCTCAGCTAAATCCCAGTAATGCATTGCTGCTCTTTCAACAAGGGAATGAAGCAAATTTGATGCTAAAAGTAAATTGGAAAGTTGTTAAAATGATATGCTCTATCTGAATCATGAAAGGAAAAAAAATAAGTTTCATGTCCCTTTAAATCAAATTTAATATGTGGTTAACCCCTTAGAGGAAATAGTCAGTGAAACCCAAACAGACAAATTGATAGTATATAATCTCAGTACACAATTCTATAGGCACCGGGATCAAACTCCTGCTTCAGGTTAATAGAGGCTAGAGGGCTTGGAGAAACTCACCAGGGCCACTGGAGTTTGAAACCTGGGGACTATTACATCTTACTCTGTTTATGATATTCTACATATGACATGCAGCACACACATTTGGGGGGTGGGTATGTTTTACCAACTGTGATTGGATAATGTCATGGAGGCGGTTTATTTGTTTAAACTTATCATATTTGTTTATATGTCTTTTAAGCAGGTGTGAGGTTCAGCACTACAGGCTGTGACTGCGGATATTCATCCGAAACGCGTAAGGCTGCTAGTGCTGCGCCCGTGATGACCTTTCATACAATTGTTTGCTGAGTACCTTTTAACTATTATATCAAATAAAGGACTGGTTTTATTATTCATGTTGCTGTCTGATTCCTCTTCTAAGTTTTAACCCCTTAAAGGGACATGAAACCCAAATTTTTTCTTTCATGATTTAGAAAGAGTATGTAATTTTAAACAACTTTCTAATTTACCTCTATTATTTAATTTGCTTCATTATCTTGATATCCTTTGCTATAAAGCATATCTAGATAGACTCAGTAGCTGCTAATTGGTGGCTGCACATAGATGCATATAAATAAAGCAAATTAGATAATAGAAGTACATTTGAATGTTGTTTAAAATTGTATTCTTTATCTGAATCATGAAAGAAAAAATTTGGGGTTAGTGACCCTTTAATGACCAAGGACGTACAGGATACAAGGGTCCTACAAAAACTGTCACTTAATGACCAAGGACGTATCCAGTACGTCCTCAGGGGTTTTAAGTGGTGGAAGCATTCCTGATCGCTTCCTGCCGCTTTCATGGTATTGCAGGGATGTCTCGATATTGAGGCATCCTGCAATACCATTTTTTTACACATTGATGCAGAGAGAGCCAGCTCCTAAGCTTACATTCCTGCTTTTTAAATACAGAAACAAAGAGAACAGATAAAAATTGATATAGGAGTTAATTAGAAAGTTGTTTTAATTGTCATGCTCTATCTGAATCATAATAGAAATAATTTGGGTTTCATATCCCTTTAACTAGCAATGGGATGGTATGTAATCAAGGGGGGGGGGCAGCAAAATGTATCCTCGTCTGTGTGGCCAAAAATCCTAGCACCGGCCCTGACCTAATTAACCCTTTTCACTGCTGGGCATAATAGAAGTGTTTCTAATTACCAAAAAGTAATGCCAAAGCCATATATATCTGATATTTCTGAATGAAGGGGATCCCAGAGAAGCATTTACAACCATTTGTGTCATAATTGCACAAGACATTTGTAAATAATTTCAGTGAGAAACCTAAAGTTTGTGAAAAAGTTAGTAAAAAAAGTTAACATTTTTTTTTTTATTTGATCGCATTTGGCGGGGAAATGGTGGCATGAAATATACCAAAATGGGCCTAGATCAATACTTTGGGTTGTCTACTAAAAATATATATATGTGAAGGGTTATTGAGGAATTCCTGACAGATATCAGTGTTACATTGTAACTATCGCTAATTTTGGAAAAAAAAGGTTTGGAAATAGCAAAGTGCTACTTGTACTTATTGCCCTATAACTTGCAAAAAAAAGCAAAGAACATGTAAACATGGGGTATTTCTAAACTCAAGACAAAATTTAGAAACTATTTTGGGGGTCAAAGTTAGAAAAAATTTGTTTTGTTTTTTTCATTTTATCATCATATTTTATAATTTTTTTATAGTAATTTATATGATATGATAAAAATAATGGTATTTTTAGAAAGTCCATTTTATGGCAAGAAAAACAGTATATAATATGTGTGGGTACAGTAAATGAGTAAGAGGAAAAATACAGCTAAACACAAAAACCGCAAAAATGTAAAAATGGCCCTGGTCCTTAAGGGTAAGAAAATTGATAAATTGTCTGGTCACGAAGGGGGTTAAAGGGACAGGAAACCCCAATTTTTTCTTTCATGATTTGGATAGAACATACAATTATAAACAAATTTTCAATTTACTTCTATTATCAAATTTGCTTTGATATCTTGTTTTCCGTTGTTGAAGGAACAGCATTGCCATACTGGCATCTAGCTGAACACATCAAGTCCGCCAATCACAAGCAGCAAGTCAGCAACTAGCTCCTACTAGTGTAGGATATGTGCGTATTCTTTTTCAACAAGGGATACCAAGAGAACGAAGCAAATTTAGAAATAGAATGCTCTATCTAAGCCATACAAGTTTAATTTTGACATTCTTATTCCTATAAGCCCTTTCAAAAAAGTACGTTTTGTTTCTGGTCTAACCCACACCTCAAAGGAAAGAAAGTGACATAATATAGTCCTATTTTTTTTAGAAAGTAAAAGAGTCCCCCCCCCCCCCAAAAGGGCTTACTCGTGTTAATGATTTTTATCAAAGTTTTATTGTATCGCTCGGCAATGTTATGATCACGGCTCACGACCAGCCACATATTGGTAAGGATGAAGCAACACATTTATGAAAATATTTTTTTAATTAAAAACACTGTGTTATTTTGTACAGGGGTATCTCATAAGGCAACACTTTTTTCACATCAGTTTTACTAAGGCAAATAAGGTTACGCCCTCCAATTTCCAAGACAATGACCTTATAGTACCTTCAACTGACCAACAGGTTTTGTTTATTGTGATTTTATTTTGTTACATTAAACATTTTTAGAATGTCTCAGTAGTTTAACTACAGGTCATTATTCTAAAAAGGAATTGAAGACAGAGTAATATTTATGAGGATCATGTGACTATAACCTTTTATGGCTTCTAAGCCATAGTGTTTGCCTTTTGGTGCATGTGATGCCTACATTAAAAAAAACAATTGTGGTAAGTGGATTGGTAATGTTTATGCTTTTAAATGTTAGCTATACAACCAAAGCTATATCTCAAAGATGTCATTTTTTTTCCAGGGAAAGACATAGGAACTGTGCCCACAGAGCTTTTAAGTACTTATTATTTATCTATCAAGAGCCAACAAATTCCACGGCCCGGAACACTATTCAGAGTTAATTACAAAGCAAAATAAGAGACAAACCAAAACAAGTTATTAAGCATTGCTCTTGATCAGTAGCATATTTTCTGTTTCCAATTTGTATATGAACTGGGCAGCCATTTGTAATAATTTTACTGGGAATGCTGGGAAATGAGAGGGCTATTTATCAAGAGTCTATCATTTCCTAGTGAACAATTAAAAAATAAAAAAAGAATTCCAATTTATTTTTATCATAAAAGTCACCTCTTTCACTTAGAATCCTTTGTTGAAACTCAGGAGAATGCATATATTTTGAGCACTGTAGGGACATTTAGAGACCCATTTAACAAGTCACTACCGGACAATGTTCCTGCATTTAATATTACACAAGCATATGCTTTTGAAGCCCTGTCCCCTGCACTTATGCAACCACTTGGATGAGAGCAGGGCTTGTCAATCAACCTAGACGAATCAGACAACTGCTTCTTAACTTCTGGTTCCAGGCCTGCATGAGGGATACTAGACAGCAAGGGCCCACATGCTACATTTGCAGCTTGATAAAGGGAACCAATAGCACTCAAGATGCATTGAGCCTACCTAGGTATGCTGTCTTTAAATGGAGTTTTGTTTCAAAAAGGATACCAAGAGAAAGAAGTAAAGTTAATTACACAAGTAAACTGGAAAGTTTTCAAAATGGTATGCTCAAACTGAATCATGATAGTTTAGTTTTGACTTTCACGCCCCTTTAAAATGAATAGGGTGAACAGCTTTTGGGGTATTTACTTACATCAGTTCCATTATAACTACGACAATGATTTAGAAATGGGCTGACCAAATTATGGCTCAGGGGCCACATTAGGTCCATCAAGGTGTTTATTTTTTGTCACCCTTTGCACCACTAAGAAGAAAAAAAGACATCAGTAATATGTTATAAAAAAAAGCATTTCTACACTTCTCATTTGATATCTAACCATGTATTTGTGTAGCAAATGTATATTCGTATGTATTGTTTAAATAAAACATGTGCTTATAATATAAGGTTACCTTGAGGTTTTATCTGCTACACAGTGATAAGTGTACGTAAAATACAATCTGGCCACTGGCTAATGCAACCATTTGTGACTGGCACTTCATGTAAACAAAATGAAAAGTGATGAGTGCAGCACCTTTTGTAAAACAGTCCTTGTTTATTTTTACAAGAGTGCCCGCGTGTCAATAAGGGTCTTCTGCTTACCCCAATTCACATATGAGAACAAGAAAAGACCGCAGCACATTTCTGTATTATCGGCAAATCAGTTGCTCTTTATTAGAGTGACATCCCCACAAAAACAAACAGCGACATTTTGAGTCACACAGTACCCTTAATCATGCATGATTAAGGGTCCTGTGTGACTCAAAATGTTGCTGTTTGTTTGTGTGGGGATGTCACCCTAATAAAGAGCAACTGATTTGCCAATAATACAGAAGTGCTGCTGTCTTTTCTTGACTTCATGTAAACAGACATGGTCACTCCTTGTTTAGAAGTACCAGTATGCATAGAGTTGTCCCCTTGTCTGCCACTAAAATACAAATCAATACATCTACCTCTTTAGTTGACAGTGACAAGTGTAAACAGTCGTGATTTTACTCAATTGACTGCACTCATTTATTCCTGCTACATATTTGTACTATGTTATGGCAAAGGAGGCTTTTTATATTTAGCAGACTTTAAAAAACAAATAAGTGTCCAGTATTTTTGTGAAAATTTTACAGGACAGCCTACTGAAAAACTGGACTGTCCAGTTGAATACTGGACACCTAGCAATAGAGAAATTACTGCTTTACAGAAATGTATATGTGGAATAGGTTTTTAGCAAAGGTGGAAGGGACAAAGCAATGAAGAAATGTAATAATTTCCAATGATTAAAAAATATATTATGTGGGTTTTTTTGTTTTTTTTTTAAATAGATGATTCAATAAAAACTGATTTGGAATGTTGTTGTAACAAAAATGGAACAGTTGCTGGTGTATATTGCAATGGGACGATACATGATTTAAAAAAACATAATTACATACTTATTAACAAGGGTTTTCTTGTGGGATACAAAAGATTGGAATGTTTTGATATAAAAACAAAAGGTTTATTATTCTTCTATGCAGGGTTATATGAGGTGATTATGTGCACATTAAATAACGTACTGAATTCAGGGTGTATATCTTGCTTATCATATAATAAAGTTACTGAATTATGGTCATCTGAAATTGGTTTTCATTCTTTATAATGCAGAGAGGGCGATTGAATTCCTTTTTAAACTAGCTTGGCCGTTTTGTGATACCAAACATTTTTATAGAAGTAAAACCTGTGGCAAGTAAATTGTGTTATGCCAAATTCATATGTAATTCTCCATTTATTTTATTTAATATTAAATGTTGTTTTGACTAATGACAGTGACATTTTCTGGCCCATCGCTTTTATCACATCTATCTTTTATCAACTTGTTCCTTTAATTATGAGTTTAATCACTTTATAGTAGCTATGTCAAAATAAAATGCTATAACACATTGAAACATTTTCTTAATGCACTTCTATGTCCCATTCAAGAATTTGTTATTAAATGCAAAAATAACAGATTATCATTTATTTAAAGCTGAAAAAATATCACACATTTTAAAGAGTAAGTTATTATGAAATCTTCAATAACAGGGAAGATTTATTAGAAATCCAGCTATCAATTTGTATATCACTCCCCTGAAATCTTATCATTGGCTAATATTATATATATATATATATATATATATATATATATATATATATATATATATATATATATATACTGTATATATATATTTATATATATATATATATATATATATATATATATATATATATATATATATATATATATATGTACTCCTCATGCGTCTGCACTCACAATTCCCTCTGGACATTAACCAGGGTGCAAAGTCACATTTTCAATAGTAGTATAGACAGGGACTGCATTTCCTGGATTTGGATAAATAAAGTGATGTTTATTTATGGTAATGTTTCAGGGTTCTCAGACCCCTTCCTCAGACCAAAAACGTTTTTGGTCTGAGGAAAGGGGTCTGCGAACCCCGAAATGTTACCATGAAATAAACATCACTTTATTTATCCAAATCCAGTGAGTGCAGTCCCTGCCTATACTACTATATATATATATATATATATATATATATATATATATATATATATATATATATATATTATATATAAATAATAATATATCTATAATATATGTATATTTTATTTTTATTTTTTTAAATCAAAACTAGCAGCATAGTATATCTAATATAAAGTGTTTCAGAAGATTTCAAAACAAGATTTTCAATTGTACTTTTCAATATAAAGAGTTAATTGTAAAGTTAATCACAACAGCAGCAATGCTGTCAGAGCCCAAACAGTTCTAGCTTCAGGCAAGAAGCTGTAGTGAGATACAGGGATGACAGATTAGCTGTACACATCCTTCAAATCATAAGCTAGAATTAATGCATAACTTGCACAGATTCCAATTGTTCTTAGACTGTTAGCTCTTTGGGGCAGGGTATTCTTTTGACCTGTGTCACCAGCAGTTTTTTTTATCATTTCCTTAGTACCTGTCACAGACTAACTTATGTTTTGACAAAAAGAAAATATTTAACCCCCTTGGCTGCCAGCAGTAAAACTTTAAAAAAATCTTTTACTTTATAGACAAAACCAAATATGTATTATATCACACTAAGATTACATATAAAATAGAGTTATAGAGATCTTTTTACTGCTGATGCAGGAGCAATATGTTGAGTTCTGTCACTAGAAGTATGAAATGAAACGGTTAAACAGCTTACAAGCAACTCAGTCCCTCCCCCCTTTTTCTTCCTCGCATTCCACTAAAAGTATGTGCCTTTCTTTATTTGTTAATAATATTTAAACTTCTTTGGCGCCTGCTGGTACTTCAAACCCCCCCTTTCTAGGTTAGTTGTAGACAAGACCCGAATTTGTTAAAAGTATACTTGATGACACATAAATAGGACAATCTGTCAGACAGCAGCTAAACAATTCTGATAGATCCACAGTCCACTGCAAATTCTGACATTCTCAAAGCCTGAGATTTTATTCCACTCAATCCCCCCTCTTATACACAGGTCTGTGAATTTATTTGTTAGATTTTTTTTGTAGTATCATATTTTAAAATAGGATGAAATGATTTATTTATGATTATTTAAGATAACAACAGAATCATGTGAACCATATCTCGGTTTAGTTGATTATTTGTACAATTTGCTATTCAATACAAAAGGGACATTAAAGTTTTTTTTATATTGCATGTAAGCTTTAGTGTTACCATATATACACATACACACACACACACACACATATATATATATATATATATATATATACATATACAGTATATATATATATATATATATATATATATGTATATATGTGTACATATATACTGTATATATCAAAACAACAAGAGTATTGCATTGAGCAATGATACTTTTTTATTGGACTAACTATACATTTATAATTTGACAAGCTTTCAGAAGATTGTCTTCCTGTTTCAAGTCTTGAAAAAGAAAGACATTCTTCTGAAAGCTTGTCAACTTATTAATGTATAGTTAGTCCAATAGAAAAGTATCATTGCTCAATGCAATACTCTTGGGGGTCGATCCGATAAAAATCGTCGCCCGCAAAAGTCGGCGACGCCAATATTTGCGCGGGTTTGGTATCCTATATACGGCGTAACCTAGAAGTTACGCGCGTATATTTCTGCCGTCGCCCGTAGTTTTTTGGGCCATAGGCAGGTATACCAAACCCGCGCAATTTGGTATCCAATATACAGCGTAAGGACTTACGTGGCGAAAATGGAGAAATCTTACTCCATTTTCACCTCGCCACAAAAAAGCAGCCGTAAGAAGCCTTACGCTGACTATTGGAGCCCCGTAACTCCCTAAACTGGCTGCTAAAATAAACCTAACACCTAACGCATGCGCAATGTCTATCTCCCTGTCAACCGCGATCTTCTAAAATAAACCTAACGCATGCGCAATGTCTATCTCCCTGTCAACCGCAATCCCCCGCCGCCATCTACATAAACTAACCCCCTACTGTGAGCCCCTAAAACCGCCACCATCTAACTGATCTATCCCCTAATGTGAACACCTAAAACTGCCACCATCTAACTGATCTATCCCCTAATGTGAACCCCTTACACCGCCGCCATCTATATTAAAATTATTAACCCCTAATTTAATCTACCTACCCCGCCGCCAGCTATATTATCTATATTAACCCTAAGTATATTATAGTTAATATAGTTATTACATTATATATATTAACTATATTAACCCTAATTATATTAGGGTTAATATAGTTAATATAGTTACTATAGTATTTATATAAACTATATTAACTCTATCTAACCCTAACACCCCTAACTAAATTCTTATTAAATAAATCTAATTCATATTATAAACTAAAATATTCCTATTTAAATCTAAATACTTACCTATAAAATAAACCCTAAGATAGCTACAATGTAATTAATAATTACATTATAGCTATGTTAGGGTTTATATTTATTTTACAGGTAAATTGTTAATTATTTTAACTAGGTATAATAGCTATTAAATAGTTATTAACTATTTAATAGCTACCTAGTTAAAATAATTACCCAATTACCTGTAAAATAAATCCTAACCTAAGTTACAAATACACCTACACTATCAATAAATTAAATAAACTACAAATATCTATCTAAAAATACAATTAAATAAACTAAACTAAATTACAAAAAAAACCCCACTAAATTACAAAAAATAAAAAAAAGATTACAAGATTTTTAAGCTAATTACACCTATTCTAAGCCCCCTAATAAAATAATAAATCCCCCAAAATAAAAAAAATTCCCTACCCTATTCTAAATTAAAACAAGTTCAAAGCTCTTTTACCTTACCAGCCCTTAAAAGGGCCTTTTGTGGGGGCATGCCCCAAAGAAAACTGCTCTTTTGCCTGCAAAAAAAAACACAATACCACCCCCCAACATTACAACCCACCACCCACATACCCCTAATCTAACCCAAACCCCCCTTAAATAAACCTAACACTACCCCCCCTGAAGATCTCCCTACCTTGTATTCACCCCGCCGGGCAGAACTCCTCATCCGATCCGGGAGATGTTTTCCTGCAAGCGGCAGTGAAGTCTTCTTCCATCCGGGCGATGTCTTGAAGCAAGCGGCAGAGAGTCTTCTTCCATCGGCGACGTCTTCAAGCAAATCGGCATCTTCAATCTTCTTACTTCGCTCCTCCGCTGCGGAGCATCCTTCCGGCACGACGACTTCCCGTCGAATGAGGTTCCTTTAAATGACGTCATCCAAGATGGCGTCCGTCGAATTCCGATTGGCTGATAGGATTCTATCAGCCAATCGGAATTAAGGTAGAAAAATCTGTTTGGCTGATTGAATCAGCCAATCAGATTCAAGTTCAATCTGATTGGCTGATTGGTTCATCCAATCAGATTGAACTTGACCATCTTGGATGACGTCATTTAAAGGAACCTCATTCGTCGGGAAGTCGTCGTGCCGGAAGGATGCTCCGCGGCGGAGGAGCGAAGTAAGAAGATTGAAGATGCCGATTTGCTTGAAGACGTCGCCGATGGAAGAAGACTCTCTGCCGCTTGCTTCAAGACATCGCCCGGATGGAAGAAGACTTCACTGCCGCTTGCTGGAACACATCTCCCGGATCAGATGAGGAGTTCTGCCCGGCGGGGTGAATACAAGGTAGGGAGATCTTCAGGGGGGGGTAGTGTTAGGTTTATTTAAGGGGGTTTGGGTTAGATTAGGGGTATGTGGGTGGTGGGTTGTAATGTTGGGGGGTGGTATTGTGGTTTTTTTTGCAGGCAAAAGAGCAGTTTTCTTTGGGGCATGCCCCCACAAAAGGCCCTTTTAAGGGCTGGTAAGGTAAAAGAGCTTTGAACTTGTTTTAATTTAGAATAGGGTAGGGAATTTTTTTTATTTTGGGGGGCTTTATTATTTTATTAGGGGGCTTAGAATAGGTGTAATTAGCTTAAAAATCTTGTAATCTTTTTTTTTATTTTTTGTAATTTAGTTTAGTTTATTTAATTGTATTTTTAGATAGATATTTGTAGTTTATTTAATTTATTGATAGTGTAGGTGTATTTGTAACTTAGGTTAGGATTTATTTTACAGGTAATTGGCTAATTATTTTAACTAGGTAGCTATTAAATAGTTAATAACTATTTAATAGCTATTATACCTAGTTAAAATAATTAACAATTTACCTGTAAAATAAATATAAACCCTAACATAGCTATAATGTAATTATTAATTACATTGTAGCTATCTTAGGGTTTATTTTATAGGTAAGTATTTAGATTTAAATAGGAATATTTTAATTAATAATATTAATATTAGATTTATTTTAATAAGAGTTTAGTTAGGATGTTAGAGTTAGATAGGGTTATTATACTTAATATATATATAATGTAATAACGATATTAACTATATTAACCCTAATATAATTAGGGTTAATATAGTTAATATATATAATATAATAACTATATTAACTATATTAACCCTAATATAATTAGGGTTAATATAGCTGGCGGCGGTGTAGGGGGATTAGATTAGGGGTTAATACATTTATTATAGGTGGCCGCGGTGTAGGGGGATGTAGATTGTAGGCAAAAGAGCAGTTTACTTTGTGACAAAGCCCCGCCAAAAGCCCTTTTAAGGGCTGGCAAAAGAGCTGTTACTTTGGGGCATGCCCCGCAAAAAGCCCTTTTAAGGGCTGGCAAAAGAGCTGTTACTTTGGGGCAATACCACGCAAAAAGCCCTTTTCAGGGCTATTTGTAGGGTTAGACTTAGGTTTAGTGCTAGGGATAGTTTAGTATTTTAGGGGTTAAATAATTTAATATAGATGGCGGCGGGGTAGGGGGATTAGATTAGGGGTTAATAATTTTAAAATAGCGGCGGGGGTAGGGGCTCACTTTAGGGGGTAGGTAAGGTAGATGGCGGCGGTGTTAGGGGCTCACTTTAGGGGGTTATAGATTTAATATAGCTGGCGGCGGTTTAGGGGGATTAGATTAGGGGTTAATACATTTATTATAGGTGGCCGCGGTGTAGGGGGATGTAGATTGTAGGCAAAAGAGCAGTTTACTTTGTGACAAAGCCCCGCCAAAAGCCCTTTTAAGGGCTGGCAAAAGAGCTGTTACTTTGGGGCATGCCCCGCAAAAAGCCCTTTTAAGGGCTGGCAAAAGAGCTGTTACTTTGGGGCAATGCCACGCAAAAAGCCCTTTTCAGGGCTATTTGTAGGGTTAGACTTAGGTTTAGTGCTAGGGATAGTTTAGTATTTTAGGGGTTAAATAATTTAATATAGATGGCGGCGGGGTAGGGGGATTAGATTAGGGGTTAATCATTTTAAAATAGCGGCGGGGTAGGGGCTCACTTTAGGGGGTAGGTAAGGTAGATGGCGGCGGTGTTAGGGGCTCACTTTAGGGGGTTATAGATTTAATATAGCTGGCGGCGGTTTAGGGGTTAATAACTTTATTAGGTAGCTGCGGGCTCCGGGAGCGGCGGTTTAGGGGTTAATACATATTTTATGGTTAGGATAGTGAGGGGGGGATAGCGGATAGAGGGTTAGACGTGTCGGGCTATGTTAGGGCTTGCGCCGCAAACTACGATCTATATCGGATCGCGCCCTTGTTATTTTGATATCTAAATCTCTGGACTAACACAGCTACTCCAATCAACATGACAATATATATATATATATATATACGGTATATACATATATGTATTTGTGTGTGTATGTTTCTAATATAGTGAGAAGTAGTATTATGGTTATGGTTAGAGGGGCACACAGGCCAGTCACTATATAGGGGGCTAGTGTGTCCCTCGATCCCCCAGGGAGACGTCTATGCATCAAAGAGAAGGCTTTTATAAATATGTTACAGGTTTTTTTTTCTTTGTAAGAAAAGTTTTACTGTATTGAGAATTTTTTTTATATATTATTTGTTGTTATGCTTGTGAGGTGTTTCACAGTCTACCAATATTGTAGTGGGAGCTCCGATTAACAGCCAGTGAGCAATTGGTCCTTTAGGTCCATTACACAGACATGCACTTCCTGTTATATTTAAAAAAATCTAAATAAACATCTTTTTTTATGCAAAAAAATATTTCAGAAATGTTTAAATATTGATCTTTCATAAGCTTGATACAAATATTTAGAGTCTGATGTCCCTTTAATTAAAATAATTAAAATATATCAAATTATTGTCAGCTTCTTGTTGAAACTCTTTATTATTGAATTGCTGAACTTTGTTTTCCACCTTCTACTGTGATGCAGGGTTGCCACCTAGCCAGTATCTACTGGCATGACTTGTATTTTTAAGGTTCTGGTCAATAAACATATAAATGCATACTAAATAATAGTTTTGGACACATCATTTGTTATGCTCAAAAAAATATTTTGTTTCCTCAGATATTCGTTAAGTGTTCTTTTGGAATTGGCTTGTTAAAGGGACAGTCTAGTCAAAATTGAACTTTAATGATTCAGATAGGGCAATTTACAATTTACTTTTAGCTTTTAATTGCTTTGTTCTCTTGGTATTCTGTGTTGAAAGCTAAACCTAGATAGGATCATATGCTAATTTCTAAGCCCTTGAAGGCCGCCTCTTATCTCAGTGCATTTTGACAGTTTTTCACAGCTGGACAATGCTAGTTCATATGTGACATACAGATATCGTTCTCACTCCTGTGGAGTTTTTTATGAGTCAGCACTGATTGGAAAAAATGTAAGTCTGTCAAAAGAACTGAGATAACGGGGCAGTCTGCAGAGGCTTAGATACAAGGTACTAACAGAGGTAAAACGTGTATTACTATAACAGTGTTGGTTATACAAAACTGGGGAATGGGTAATAAAGGGATTATCTATATTTTTGAACAATAAAAATGTGTCTGCTATTTCATATGGGAAATGTCTTCAGAACTTTGCTAAAGATAAAGTAGCAGCTAGACTACAGCAAGTGCTGCAAGTCAGCAGTAGCCCAGAAAAAAATAAATAAGATAAGGGTCAAGCAGGTAAAAAAACAGGAAGGTAGGCCAAAAAACAGAATTGCTATAGTCTTTATATAAAATAACCAAGCACTGAATGGGTGCCAGAGATGATCTCTTAACACCTCCCATTCAGACTTGGCATCGAAAACAGTAAGGATCATTTGTGAAAGGAAAAATACAAATAGCACTATTCTTTGCGCACTCCACTTTAAGACCCCACATCCAAGGAAATAGATAGCACACCCCAGGCTGCCAGGAACGCTATGCCAAAGCTCTCTTAGCTTGACCCTAGATTCTCACAGAAGCAGCCTTTCTGGACTTTGTGCGCCCACCATCTCTGCCAACAATAACAAAAGCACAGCTCTTAGCATGCTTCAGGACCCAGGACCCAATGTCAGGTAAGTATAGCGTGGCCCTACCCCATCTCAGACCCTTGCAAGCTTAAATACTTATTGGCTGACACTGGTATCAATCAACTGACAGTAACATTGCTAAATAGTTATTAAATAGTGTAAACTTAAGGCATTTTCCACCTGAACAGTGCAAATCTGAACTTTTTGAACCCTTTCCCATACTTTTAGGTGATAGCTTTAAACGCATCATTTCATTCAAGGGTAATTTAGTCATTGTTTTTTTACACTTGTGTGAAAATCAATGCACATGTATATTAAACATAATAAACAATAAATATATGTTATGGTAAAACTTCTTCTAAGTGTGTTGGAATCTAAGTATAAACAAATTATCAATTACAATCAATCCTAGCAGAATGATAGAGTGACAAAATCGATTTGTTCATTCTTTCATGCCGTTTAGTGCCAAAAAAAGGTGCATGAATGGGGGGAAAGAAGTTATATTCTTTGGTTAATAAGCTCCTTTTTTGTAATGATCTACAGGGGGTCTTACCATTCATTTGCCAATCTTCCCCTGTCCAATCCTACCATAGTATTTGTGATGAGAGTGGGAAGTGACATCACCGGATGGGGGCATGGTTTAGGGCCATTATTGTCTATGTCGCAGTTACCAAGTTAGATGTGTTGTACAAGCTGTTTACTTCTATGCTCTGCAATAAAATAGCATTGTACCTTCTATGCTGTGTCCTGCATCTCATGACATGGTGTCAAAAGTACTTGCCTGCCCTTCTGTTTCCTGATTAATGATGATGTCAAAGTTTACCCCACCTGAGCCTTTTGATTTCTCTCAGTCTGCAGCTTGGCCCACATGGCGTCAGCTGTTTCAACGCTTCAGGATTGCTTCCAAGCTGGGCAAGAAGAGTGGTGAAGTACAAGTTAATTCTCTTTTATACTTTATGGGGAAAGATGTGGAGCCAGTGTTCAATGCCTTTACTTTCCAAGAAGGGGAAGAATTTGACTTTGAAATAGTTATGAACAAACTCAGTGCTCACTTTGTGCCCAAAAGAAATGTGATTAATGAGAGGGCTTGTTTTCACAAACGTGCTCAGCGTGTGGGAGAATCTGTGGAGTCATTTCTGCGCAGCCTGTAAGAACTAGCTGAATTCTGTGAGTTTGATGTTGCTAAAGAGGAGCCAATCAGAGACAGAATAGTCATAGGAATTGCAGATGCTGAAGTCTCACTGAATCTACAGTTGGAGGCTGATTTAACATTGGATGGGGCTATTAGGATGGCCTGCCAGAATGAACTGGTGAAAAAGCAAAGTGCTGATCTGATGTCTGAGAGTATTGTGGATGAAGTGCAGCAGTTCAGGAGAGCTGCTAGTGAAAGGCACAGTGTGAGCGGTAGACCAAGGGCAACAGATAGGCCCAGAAGCGGATGGGTGCAGCATGCTCGCTGCACGCGGTGTAACCGTACACATGATCAGAGTGTCGTATGCCCTGCTAAAGACAAAAGATGTAGAAAATGTAACCGAATGGGCCATTTTGAAGTGGCGTGTAAAAATGAATACATTAAAGAGATGCAGGTCGATAGTGACCAGGAGGATCAAGAAGTGTCCTTTGTTGGGTCTGTTGTTGAACGGTCTGGTTCAGATGAAGATTGGTTCAGATTAAGTTGCCCTTAAGATTGACACAGGAGCAGATATCACTGTTATGTCTCTTGCAGCATTCATAAAACTGCCTCGACAGCCTCAGCTGGCGAAAGTTACAACAAAAGTTTATAGTCCTGGTGGCCGCATTGATTGTGCGGGGAAATTTCTTGCCAGCTGCAAGCAGAGGAAATTCACCATGTGGGTACATGTGATTAGAGGTCAGTGTGTTAACAACCTATTGAGCAGAAAAGCAACCTGTGGTTTGGGCCTGGTCGCCAGAGTGAATGAGATTTCAGAAGACATGTTTGGTGAATTGGGCCTACTGAATTGCAACCCAGTCCGAATATCACTTAAAGGTGACGCAGTCCCATACAGCATTACCACTCCTCGTAGAATTCCGTTCCCGCTCATGCCTCAAGCGGAGAAGGAACTTCTGTGTATGAAGAATATGGGCGTTATTGAAGAGGTTGTTGAAGCAACTGACTGGTGTGCCCCCCATTGTGCCTGTTGCAAAGAAAAATGGGAAGGTATGCATCTGCATAGACTTGAAAAGGCTGAATGAGGCAGTAAAGAGAGATATGTGCTGCCGACACTTGAAGACATAGCTCCGAAATTGGCTGGGGCGAAGTTCTTCTCTACACTGGATGCTTCCAACGGCTTCTAGCAGATACCTCTAGATCCAAAGTGCTGCAAACTGACTACCTTCATTACACCGGTAGGTCAGTTTTGCTTCTGCAGACTCCCCTTCTGGATATCCTCTGATCCTGAAATCTTTCAAAGAGAGATGAGTTCTCTCCTAAGGGATCACGAGGGCATGGCAGTCATCATGGACAACATTTTGGTGTATGGGTCTACATTGGAAGAACATGATCAGCGATTGAGCTGTGTGCTGCAGACCATTAGAGAGTTCGGGCTGAAATTAAATAATGAGAAATTTTGGGAAAGCTGAGTTATGTTACTTTGGGCATATTATCAATGGGGATGGCATCAAGCCGGACCCTGATAAAATCCTTGCTATTGAACAGATGAAAAGTCCTTCTGATGTACATGAGCTGAGACAAATATTGGGCCTTGTGAATTATGTGAGCAGGTTCCTTCCAGATTTATCCACAATGCTACACCCTATCACAGAGTTGCTAAAGAAAGATGTTGTCTGGGTCTGAGGACCTTCACAGGAAGAATCTTTTGTGCAGGTCAAGTCTCTGCTGGGGTCTGCCCCAGTGTTGGGGTTCTACAACCCTTTCAAAAAGACTGTGGTTAGTGCTGATGCGAGCAGCTATGGGTTAGGGGCCACCCTCCTGCAGTTGAATGAGAACAAGCTACAGCCCATCATCTACTGTTCCCGTACACTGACGGCTGCTGAGTCGAAATACGCCAAAATTGATAAAGAGTGCCTGGCTGCAGTTTGGGCCTGTGAGTGCTTCCAGCATTACCTAGTGGGTTTAGAGAAATTTAGACTGACCATAAACCGCTAGTCCCTGTAATCAACTCCTATGATAGTGACAAAACACCCCTAAGATGCCAGAGACTTCTGATGAGGCTGCTCAGGTTCAACATTCAGGCAGTGCATGTGCCGGGGAAACAACTGGTAGTGACAGATACACTTTCCAGGCTGCCGCTGGTTGCTGCTGAAGAATCTTCAATGTATTCAGATGTGAAAGTGTATGTAGGTTCAGTTCTGGCATCCAAATCCATTTAGTCAGGGAAGCTAGAGCAAATAAGAAAGGAGACATATTTAGATACTGACCTTCAAGAAGTTATTAAGTACATAAAAGAAGGTTGGCCCAAGAGCTGGGCAGCCTGGATGTCTTTAAGTTCTTACCAGTCAGAAAGGTTGCAGCTCACGGAACTGGATGGGTTGGTGCTGTTCCAGGACCACATTGTTATTCCTGTTAGCATGCAGGAGGAGATGTTAAGCAAGATTCATGATGGCCACTTGGGCATTACAAAGTGCAGAGAAAGGGCAGCTACGGCAGTATGGTGGCATGGGATCAGTTCAGACATCACAAGCCATGTGTGAAAATGTGCCTTTTGCCAGGAACGCCGGCCTACTCAGAGAAGGGAGCTCTTGATTTCAACTTCACAGCCTGGAGGCCTGTGGCAGAAAATAGTTGCTGATTTGTGCGAACTGCACGGGGAAAAGTACCTAGTCATGATTGACTACTATTCCAGGTATTTGGAGATTGCACCCTTGAATGAGATCACAAGTCAAGCCGTTATCACTCGTCTCAAGAGCTTGTTCGCCCGGTGGGGCATACCAATGGAGTTAGTGAGTGATAACGGAATGCAGTTTGCTTCCACGGAGTTCAGTTCTTTCAGCAGTGAATATGATTTTGTTCATTCTACGTCAAGTCCACATTACCCGCAGGCCAATGGAATGGCTGAAAGGGCAGTTCAAACAACAAAGTTAATTTTGAAGCAATCCAAGCCGTAACTAGCCCTCTTGGCCTATAGGGTGACTCCCATTCAAGCCACGGGTTTTAGCCCGGCACAGCTGATGGTAGGACGTCAGATTCGCACCACTTTACCCTCTGTGGGTGGTCTTCCAGGCAACTAGATCTCTTCCTCGGGACGAGGTCCTTAGGAGGGATGAAGAGGCTAAAAGGGGTTATAGTTTCTTCTATGACAGGAAACACTCTGTGAGGCCCTTGCAGGAGCTGAATGTGGGGCAAAGTCTCAGAGTTAAACTGGATGATGAGAAGAAATGGAAGACGCCTGCTACGGTAATTGGACGCTCTCCAGAACCAAGGTCTTATGTAGTCCTTACTGATGGAGGGACAGTCACACGTCAAAATCGAAAACATCTTCAGCCAGTACCTGAGAGTTTGGGACTGGATGCCTCAGTACCACTGCCGGTGGGATCCCCTGTTTTAAGAGGGGTGCCTTCTCCTCAGCAAGATCACAGTGGGGATACTTCTTTGCTTCCAACAGACTCTCAATCACCTTCTTCTGTATCAGAGGACAGTTCATGTAAAATGACATCAAGTGGAAGGGTGGTGAAACTTCCAGCCTGATATCGGGATTAGCACTAGTTAGAACAGTGACCGGAAGTATGGGCAGAATAATCCCATGGTCACTGTGGACCAGGGTAGTCTACCCTGATGTTCAAGTAAGGATTGTATTTCATGTTGTTTATATATATATTCTCTTTAACTTGTTATTTGTTTTATACTAAACAAAACTATTTATGTATGCTTCTTGTATACCTTGTTATTTGATGTATTCAAAGAAAAAAAAAGTATGCTTTGTCCTTTGAAAAGGGGGAAGATGTGATGAGAGTGGGAAGTGACGTCACCGGATGGGGGCGTGGTTTAGGGCCGTTATTGTTTATGTCGCAGTTACCAAGTTAGATGTGTTGTACAAGTTGTTTACTTCTATGCTCTGCAATAAAATAGCGTTGTACGTTCTATGCTGTGTCCTGCATCTCATGCCAGTATTACTAATTAATGATGTTAGGGATAGCTGGTCAGGTACTAAATGCTGGATTTTAGTCATACAGGAGTTATATGTTCTTTAACATTTAAGGCAGGTCCATTAATTGTTGGAATCCTATAACGTAAGATTTTTGTGAATATTAATTGTCTATATAAGCTGTTCCCATTGGAAATAATGGTAAGTGATACGAATATAATATTTGTCCGAACCGAATATCTGCATGGACGGAATATGGCCAAACTGAAAGTTTAAAAGCATCTGAAACAAATCTTTTGGATTCATTTTTTTTGCCAGTGTGCGTCTATTAATTAGCATAATTATTTTTTTAAGAATGGTAGCAATCCTAGATACAGAGATTTGTTTTTCAGATCTAGTTTTTAGATGTTTAAAGATGTTTCAGTTCTTAAAGTATTAACTGCAAAAACAAAATGCTAAATTGGTATCGGCACAGGGGCAAATTACTTTTTATTGAAACATAAACATTGCCTAAAATGATATAACATATAATTATTTAATAGTAAAAATATTTTTGAAAGGATATATTACAGATATATAAAAATATATAAACCCTTTCTTCCAGCCCCTCTAAAAGAGTTTAGGGATGCTGATTTATTTTAAAACTGGCTTAAAAATAAATTACTGTGAAATGATTTTTATAACTTTTTTCTACAATTCAAGTTGTTAACCAAAAAAAATTGTGTTCTCTGATACATCTCAAAAGATAGTGCAGGGCAAATTCATAGCATGTAACGTAACTAAGGGTTAGGCCCTGAGGAGTGTGTGCTGAGCTTGCCTGTTTTGTTACAATGTTACAGTAGGGGTTTAGTAGGAGTTTGTTCTTACCTTATATATGTGATGCACAGGAAATCCACTTCCTCTTTGCCTCTGTGGATTCCTTCGAAGTTTTTCCCTCCCTTTATTATTGTTATGGTTTGTAAGGCGGCAATCATTTATCTGAGTTTTCCTTTTGAGGCCCATAAGGTGTCCAAGGCAGGAAGAGGATTACTCAAACTACCTCTTTAAGTCCGAGCACAGTAATTTGGGCTCCCCAGGTTTTTAACATGCTGAGCAACTCATTGAGCCTGGACCTACTGTTTTGCACCCCAGCTTAAGCGCATGGTCAGGAACCATAGCTACAGGCTGTAAAAGAGGTTGAGTGCCGGTCATTGCAGTCAGGGTGAAGTCCCCTGGCTCACATCTTGGGGGAACTCTGACTGGTGTACGGTGGGCTGAGAACTCCCTATGTCCACCTTTTGTTTGGGCCCGATTGCCGCCATCTGTGTGATTATATATTAATTGCGGTTACCTTGCTGATTAATAAATACGACCCATGGGTCTTTTATCCACCTCTAGCGTTAAGTGTGTTTATTTCTATGTTGAGGTACTGTTTTTAAAGTTAAGTTAATTATTTATTATGTAGTCACTCAGGATAATAGGTAATTTAAGCCCTTATGGATTTACTGCCTAAGCCAGTAAACAGTGGCATCAAATAGGGACTACTACATGCTTTTTCACTGAGCCAATGCCAGCAAAGTAATTTTCTCCAATTAGTCCCAAGATGTAGGAAGTGGCTAATAATTTGGGAAGACTGCCAAAGGCTTCTTGTTTAAAAAAAAAAAACATATTGCAGACCTTTCCAAGATGGCCTCTAACAAAAAGAAATGGAACTGCACATGCCTTTGTTTCTGGAGACAGCCAGCTCTGAAATCCTCTGACTTATTTGTTAAAGGGACATACCACCCCACATTTTTCCTTTATGATTCAGATAGATTGTACAATTAAAAAAAAAAAAAATCTTCTGTTATTAAACTTACTTAGTTCTCTTGTCCTTTGATAAAAAAGTAGGTAGGTAGGTTCAGGGTCTTTTAACAATTTTACACAATGTGCAAACACTGCTGCCATTAAGTGTTCAAAAGCATTCTTATGATACTGCTGCCATATAGTTGCCCAGACATGTTCACTCCATCTACCTGGGTATAAGCCTGAATAGAGTGAGGGACCAATCAGGCCCAAGATTTAAACCACAAAATGCTTTCTTCCTAATGAGTAACTGCACTAGCTATTTTAGACAACGTTTGGGGCAATGCCCTTAGTCATTGCCCGAAACATTGTCTGATTACTTTGGCTAATAAAGGAGGACTTATATGATAGTTGTGCTGCTGTATTGCATTTTGTTGCTAAAGATTTACTTAGGGCTGTTTTGCAGGACCATAGCAGCTTGCACACTCATAGAGTGCTAAATCTTGTTGGGAAGATCAACTATCTATAGTGTGCATATTGCAGTTCATATTTTACAGGTATATAAATACTGATTCTGTTTGTAAAGGCTTAAGCAGAGCCATCTCTATCCTATTACATAAAAGGCCAAGTGTGTTTGTCCGAAGCTGTCATGCGCAGTAGAGACAGCACGAGGACAAACACACCTGGCCTTTGAGTCCTACTCCCTAGCTGATCTGCGGCAGAAGTGGCCGTGGCCGGGCATGAGCGGGGGCGTGAATGGCCGTGAAGGGGGCGTGGCCGGGCGTGAATGGCCGTGAAGGGGGCGTGGCCGGGCGCAGTCGTGAGATAGAGAGTGGAGAGAGATAGAGAGGGGGGAGA
This sequence comes from Bombina bombina, assembly GCF_027579735.1. Classification (NCBI taxonomy): domain Eukaryota; kingdom Metazoa; phylum Chordata; class Amphibia; order Anura; family Bombinatoridae; genus Bombina; species Bombina bombina. The sequence continues at coordinate 109,705,653 of NC_069506.1, read as the reverse complement.
GATAGAGAGAGAGGAGGGGAGAGAGAGGAGAGGAAAGAGAGAGGAGAGGGGGGGGGAGAGAGGAGAGGGGGCGAGAGAGAGAGGGAGGGGGGCAAGAGAGGGGGAGAGAGAGAGAAGGGGAGGAGAGAGAGAGGAGTGGAGAGAGAGAGGAGGTGAGAGAGAGGAGGGGAAGAGAGAGAGGAGAGGGGAGACCAGAGAGGAGACGGGGGAGAGAGAGGCTCAAAAGAGGAGGGGGGAAGAGAGCGCAAAAGAGATGTTGGAGAGGGAGCTCAAAAGAGAGACAGAGAGAGCGCGAAGAGAGGGGGGAGATGAGCGGTAATAGAGAGGGGGGAGGAGAGAGAGCGCAAAAAGAGGGGGGGGAGAGAGAGAGCAAAAGAGGGGAAGAGAGAGAGAGAGAGCACAGAAGAGAGGGGGGAGAGAGAGCAAAAGAGAGGGGCATAGAGTGCAAAAGAAAGGGGGGAGAGAGCGCAAAAGAGAGAGAGAGAGTAGGGGAGAGAGGAGGGGGGAGAGAGAGGAGGGGGGAACAGAGAGAGGGAGGGGGGGAGGAGAGAGAGGGGAAGGGGGAGAGAGAGGAGGGGGGGAAGAGAGAGAGGGGAGGGAGAGAGAGAGGGGGGAGAGAGAGAGGGGGGTGGAGAGAGAGCTCAAAAGAGAGGGGGAGAGAGAGCGGAAAGAGATGGGGGAGAGAGAGAGCTCAAAAGAAAAGGGGGGGGGAGAGAGCGCAAAAGAGATGGGGGAGAGACAGAGAGCAAAAGAGAGGGGGGGGAGAGAGCGAAGAGAGGGGGGAGATAGCACAAAAGAGAGGAGGAGAGAGAGCACAAAAGAGAGGGGGAGAGAAAGAGCGCAAAAGAGAGGGGGGGAGAGATAGAGAGAGAGAGAGGAGGGGAGAGGAGGGGGGGAGAGAGAGGAGGGGGAATGGGCCAGAGAGGGGGGAGAGAGAGGGAAGGGAGAGAGAGAGAGGGAGGGGGGGAGATGAGAGAGGAGAGGGAGAGAGAGGGGGGGAGAGAGAGGGGGAGAGAGAGAGAGAGAGAGAGAGAGAGGGGGGAGAGAGAGAGCTCAAAAGGGAGGGGGGAGAGAGATCGAAAGAGATGGGGAGAGAGAGAGAGCTCAAAAGAGAGGGGGGAGAGAGAGCGCAAAAGAGATGGGGGAGAGACAGAGAGCAAAAAGATGAGGGGGGAGAGAGCGCGAAGAGAGGGGGGGGAGAGAGCGCAAAAGAGAGGGGGAGAGAGCGCAAAAGAGAGGGGGGGGAGAGAAAGAGCGCAAAAGAGAGAGGGGAGAGAGAGAGAGCAAAAGAGGGGGGAAGAGAGAGAGCGCAAAAGAGAGGGGGGGAGAGAGAGCAAAAGAGGGGGAAGAGAGAGAGAGCACAAAAGAAAGGGGGAGAGGAGAGAGCAAAAGAGAGGGGGGAGGGGAGCGCAAAAGAGAGGGGGGGAGAGAGAGCAAAAGAGAGGGGGAGAGAGTGCAAAAGAGAGGGGTAGAGAGAGCAAAAGAGGGGGATGAGAGCACAAAAGAGAGGGGGGGAGAGCGTGCAAAAGAGAGGGGGAGAGAGGAGGGGGAGAGAGAGAGAGGAGGGGGAGAGAGAGAGAGGAGGAGGGAGAGAGAGGTGGGGAGAGAGAGAGAGGGGGGCAGAGAGAGCTCAAAAGAGAGGGGGAAAGAGAGCGCAAAAGAGATGGGGGGGAGAGAGAGCGCAAAAGAGATGGGGGAGAGAGAGAGCTCAAAGAGATGGGGGGGAGAGAGAACGCAAAGAGATGGGGGAGAGAGAGAGCTCAAAAGAGAGGGGGAGAGAGAGCACAGAAGAGATGGGAGGAGAGAGAGAGAGCAAAAGAGAGGGGGAGAGAGCGCAAACAAGAGGGGGAGATTGAAAGCACAAAAGAGGGGGGAGAGAGAGAGTGCAAAAGAGAGGGGGAGAGAGAGAGCGCAAAAGAGAGTGGGGGAGAGAGAGAGACTCAAAAGAGAGGGGGAGAGAGAGCACAGAAGAGATGGGGGAGAGAGAGAGTGCAAAAGAGATGAGGAGAGAGAGAGAGCAAAAGAGAGGGGGAGAGAGCGCAAACAAGAGGGGGAGATTGAAAGCGCAAAAGAGGGGGGAGAGAGAGAGCGCAAAAGAGAGGGGGAGAGAGAGCACAAAAGAGAGGGGGAGAGAGAGAGAGAGGCGAGAGAGAGGGGGGAGAGAGAGAGAGAGAGCAAAAGAGAGGGGGGAGAGAGAGAGAGAGAGCGCAAAGAGGAGGGGGAGAGAGAGCGCAAAAGAGAGGGGGGAGAGAGGAGCGCAAAAAAGAGGGGGGGGGGAGGAGAGAGCGCAAAAGAGGGGGGAGAGAGAGCGCAAAAGAGATGGGGGGAGAGAGAGAGGTGCAAAAGAGATGGGGGGAGAGAGAGAGCACAAAAGAGATGGGGGAGAGAGCACAAAAGAAGAGGGTGAGACGAGAGCGCAAAAGAGAGGGGAGAGAGAGAGCGCAAAAGAGAGGGGGAGAGGAGCGCAAAAGAGAGGGGGAGAGAGAGAACAAAAGAGAGGGGGGGAGAGAGCTCAAAAGAGAGGGGGGGAGAGAGTGCTCAAAAGAGAGGGGGAGAGAGAGAGCAAAAGAGGAGGGGGGATAGAGAGAGAACAAAAGAGAGGGGGAGGGAGAGAAAGCGCAAGGGGTGGGACCGTTGTACTGCAAAAAATGGCCCGTGTGAACGGGCTTTAGGACTAGTAAGGTATATCTCCCAACCATCCTGCAGGACATTGCCACGATTGGGAGTCTGCCCCACTGCTTGCTAGCAGGAGTAGATTGTCCTGTTTTTAACAGACTATGGGCTAGATTACAAGTGGCATGCTGTTTTGCACAAGCAAAATTTTTGCAGCTTTTTGTGTGCGTCGGAAGTAGCATGCTTATTAGAAGTTAAAAGTAAACATGTTCACCTCGAGCGCAATTTAATTTAACGTGTGTTGGGATAGCGCAACTTCAGAGCTCTGGTTAACTATTACACTCAACTAAAACAGATCAAAAATACATTACAAAGTACAGGTTACACTCATAATAACACTATCTAATACATTTTTTTTTTTTTTTACATTTCAATAAAAAGTTATAAGGGTTCAAACATATGAGGTTTCATGTGTTTAGAGAAAAAAAAGGCAGGCAAAAAGGTTTTAACATAGAGATACATACATATATATAATATATATATATATATATATATGTATATATACGAGGGTGAATAAAAAAAGTAATGCAACCTCAGTCACCATCAACTTTATTAATGAACAAATCCAAGCAAAAGTTAATAACGTACAGCCGGAAGTCTCCTGTACACGAAACTACTTTTTAAAATAGTCAACCATTACTTTCAAAACATTAACACCATCTTCAAAACCAAGTATCAAATCCAATTCTGAGTTAGATTCCTGACCTTACAGCTGATTTAACTTCTTCTAAATTGTTAAATTTAAAACCACATAGGCAGTTTTTCATAGGCCAAACCGATAAAAGTCTAAAGGTGCCAAATCAGGGCTATATGGTGGATGAGGTACCACGGACCACCTCATTTTTGCAATCACCTGGGTTGTGAACAATGACGTGTGTGGTTTTGCATAATAGTGATGGAGCTGTATGGAATGAATGTCTTGATGTGGTCTCTTCTTCTTCTTGACGTCCTCCTTCAGCTAGTTTCTTAAGGTTAGTATATGGCTTTATGTCTATATATGTATTTAGGTATTATATGTGTATATATGTATTTATATGTCTATATATGTATTTATATGTGTATATATGTATTTATGTATTTATATGTCTATATATGTATTTTATATGTGTATATATGTATTTATGTATTTATATGTGTATATATGTATTTATATGTGTATATGATGTATTTATGTATTTATATGTGTATATATGTATTTATATGTCTAATATATGTATTTATATGTGTATATATGTATTTATGTATTTATATGTGTATATATGTATTTATATGTGTATATATGTATTTTATGTATTTATATGTTGTATTATATGTATTTATATGTCTATATATGTATTTATATGTGTATTATGTATTTATATGTCTATATATGTATTTATATGTGTATATATGTATTTATGTATTTATATAGTCTTTATATGTATTTATATGTGTATATATGTATTTATGTATTTATATGTGTAATATATGTATTTATATGTGTATATATGTATTTATATATATATATATATATATATTATATATATATATACAAACACATAAGTACAGTCAAGTAGCTTGAAACATGAAATCTCATGAATATTGCAATATTCATATTTAATAAATGTTTTAAAATGTATTTAATGTAAATATTTCACATTCCAATGTTCTTCACGTAGGGGAATATGTTCTATGTATTTATAAATAGATATTTCTTTATATATCTGTATATACAGTATCTATACTTATATATAATTAAATATATATATAGTTATAGATATATATTTTTTACCCCAAAAAAATTATATATATGATTTTTCACACCGCATTAAAATCTTTTGGGGAGTACGTCAACGTAGTCGCGATATTCCAAACTTGGCTTTTTGCCGTCCAGTCAAGTTAGCGCTTTTGCGAAAACGTTTTACTTTCAACTTGTAATACGTGCACTACCCGACATGTGGAAAAAGCTTTCTTCTAGTGAAGTTAGCAAGTAGATGGAGTGCTGAAACTCGTATTTAGCCTAGACTAGTCCCGTCCATAGACCACCCAGTTACACAGACCCCGACTGCTGACATCAGTAATCGTTCATACTATCTCACCCTGTGACTCCCCCTCCACCCTCGACATGACCAGGACATATAGATTGACATGCCCTTTTTTACCTCTTGAATCCCAGAGGGACAGACATAAATTTTGGGAGACAAAATATTGGGACCTGTTGGGAAAATTGGGACCCAAACAGTATTTGACAGTTGTTGAACATAAAAAATAATAATTCTCTTTTTTGTAAAGAGAATGCTCTACCATATTGCATCCATTATCTGCATGTGTATATCGCAGTCACTATCCTTGAGTTTAAATTACTTGATTAAATTATACTAATTAATTTTAATATATATTAAATGTAAATATATACAATTTTAATACATAACAGGTAGTCATAAAATATATATTCAATAGCCTTGTGGTAGTATTTTCTACAGGCCCTTAGCACGATATGGTGACATTGTGCAGTGTTATAGCACCACCTAGTGTCTTTTATAAAAATAAGACTGACACCTGGCAAGACGATACAAAATGTTACATAGATTATAAACTCTAATTTTAATAAGGATTTAGGGAATTATACAGTAATATTTAGGTCTCCAGTTTATCAACAAATGAATTGCAGTATGCATAACTAGTAACTTTCAGAATGAGCTTACCCTGAGACAAAAAAACAAACAAACAAACAAAAAAAAACCCTCTCCGTTGACATTGAATATTTATTTTGATATTTATTTCATATGGATTTATGCATAATAGTTCACAGGATTTTGCCCTTTTGGCTGTCAGAAACACACAGATCTGTACCTTTACACCCTCCTGGCTATTGCTAAAACACAGAAATCTGTGATTTTGCTTCTTATTGTTGCCATTATTGCAACCTAGACTGTTAAAGGGACAGTCTAGTCAAAATTAAACTTTCATGATTCATAAAGGGCATGCAATTTTTTTTTAAATGTTTATTTTATTCCAATTCAGAATTACAGCTTCATTCAAAACAATAATAAATAAATACAATTTAAACAATAATACTTATGAAAAGAGAGGCATTATAACATAGCAGTTAAATAACGCGGCAATACAAATAACACATATTTTCCTGTATCTGAATTGGGGTTTCCATTTTTCTATAATCTAACCCTGTATGGCCCCGGCCATAGGACCACAAGGACAAAAACCAAGAAAGAACCAGAAGGGGAGAGGGAAAAAAAAACAAACCACCACAATTTAAGGGAGGAGATTAAATAAAAGGCTTTCCTCTCTCCACCCGCCCCCCCCCTCAATCACATCCTAGATGACATCACCACAATACCAAGCGCAAATAACCTCTGTATTTCTAAAGGGGTATATCAGATAATCAATTCGCTGGGTGTAAGATGCCGCGTAATTAAACGGGGAGCCATTTGTGAAACAGTCTCCTAACTTCTTGCTTCATTATCTTGATTGGTATCAATTTGTTCATGAATATATACTGTTTCTTTAAATAATTCTTAATTTTCAGTTATGCTAGGAGTAGATTTCAATTTCCACTTCCTGAAGATAAGATACCTAGCGGCTAATTGGTCATATTAATAATTTTTTTATTGTTTACCTAAGTTGTCCCCTGGTGGAGGAAAAGAAAAACTACGGTTTTTGAATGAAAGAGTCACTATGGAGGGGTTTAATATCTTATTTAACCAATATTGGAGTTTCAGCCAGAAATTCCTACTCTTTGGACAAGCCCATAACATGTGTCGAAGGTCTGCTACCGTAAGAACATTTCTGGACAAGTAACAAAACTACAGTTCCTATATTTGGATCCCTTTTTGGAGTAAAATACGACACTGTATAATAATTTAAGGATGGGGATTTCCCTCTATGAAGAGGAGAGAGTTACGGCCGAGCAGTCTCTTGAATTGATAGATACGAAATTCGGGGGTCCAATGTTTGGTTAATCAATATAGCCCATTTGCTATGGATTTTTTCCAAGTTGTTTAAACCCTTTACTGATACCATAATTGAATATCCTGGGGTAATTGATAAATTTTCCAGTTTTGGGCAATAGGAAGCCAAGCGCCACCCGCTTCAGGGGACCCAATCCCATTCATGGTCCTGTGTAGTTTAAGAGCATAGTATCTTGCCTGCTAAATAGGGCAAAGAAATTCTTGTGTGGTAATTTAAACTCTAGTCTAAGAGAGGCTCAAATGATTTGATGCACCGTCTTCCAAAATCTAGGATCTGGATGTAATATAATAAGGACCTAATGCTTCCCATTCGTAGGTACACTCTTGTTTGGATTCCTGCTGTGAAATTGGGGGTTACCCAGGAAAAGGGATAAAACCTAGAAACATGATAATCTACCACTAATAGTTTGCAAATTTTCTTCCAGGCTAAGAATTGGATTATATACTCGATTTTAATTTTCTTTATTTCAGGTGGTATCTCAGTGGTATTACAATGTAATGAGTGCCACTGGGTAATAGGAGGATGTGTTATACTCTTCTCCAAGTCATTATCTGTTACATAATTCTGCGAAAGATATCCAGTCCAATAACTGTTTGTGACAAAAAAGCTTGATTATAGGCCCCTATGTCTGGCAAAGCAAGACCACTGTATTTCAGAGGAAGCGATAGTTTAGATAAAGATATTCTGGGGTTTTCTACTCTGCCAAATAAATAGTTCTCAAGATAGAATTCAGATGGTCAACTATCTTTTCTTCTAAGAAAAAGAGGAATATTCTGTAGACATATATAAGAGTTTAGGCAAGATCATCATTTTATAAGCTGCTATCCGTCCAGATAAAGAGAGAGGGAGATTTTGCCCAGCTTTTGAGTGTATCCTTAATTCTGTTTAATACAGAAGTAATATTAAGGTTATACCAAGTGTCTGGAGTAGACCAAATACTAATGCCCAAATAACGGAAAAGAGGTCTGAGCTATGAAAAATGCGTATGTTTGCCAGAGAATCTACTGCACGGGGTAATGCAAAATAATTCAGATTTTGTATATTCAACTTTGTAGCCTAAAAAAGATCCAAAACTGTTGTATTATACATCACAAGCTTGGGAATATTTGTTTTCGTATTGGTCATATAAATAAGGACATCATCCGCGATATAGGGCAATCTTTAACTCCTTCTTGCCTATCCTTATACCATCAAGTTGCTGTCTTATTGCAATGGCAAGGGGTTCAATAGATAGTCGAACAAGGAGGCGGGGAGAGAGAGGGACACCCCTGCCTGGTGCCATCGCTGTAATTTTATATCCTGAGATAAATAACCATTTACCAGCAATTTCATGGAAGCATTTTGATAAAGATTACTTATAAGACCCTCGCAAAATTTTCCCTTAGTACAAATTTATCTAGAGTAAATAAAGAGATGATCATAATGTATATGAATCACAGGCCTTTTCTGCATCAATAGATATTACTCACCACCTGTCAGGGTGTGTCCTCCTCCCCCTGCAATTCCTGGGTCTTAAATGACTCAAAATAATCAATAACAAGAAAGAGTTCACGTATTTTAGCAGCTGAGTTTCTATTCTGTATGAAACCTGCTTGGTCAAATATGGATAATGGAAGGCAAGATGGTTTGTTACCTGTGTGCTAAATATAGATGTTAAAATTTTATAATCTGTATTGAGTAGTGCGATTGGCCTGTAAGATTCTTTTTTGTTGGGTCCTTACCTGGATTTTAGTATTAAAGAAGTATGAGATGCGGAGAAGTTAATTGTTGGCTCTTTTCCCTCTAAGGTAGATATCTTTGAATAAAGAAGTTAAAATATGGTACAATAGAAGAGTGTAATAATTGATAAAAATTCATTGGGAGCACATCTGGGCCTGGTGCTTTATTGTGTGAAAGATTTTGAATTACTTTATTCACTTCTATCTCAGTTATAGGGGCATATAAGGCTTGCAGAGTCTCTGGGTCTAATGAGGGGGGGACGAGAATTTACTCCAAAATTCCTCACGTTTTAGTAAATCCGAGCTTTGTGATGAATAGAGATCAGTATAATAGTCATGGAAAACTTGTAGAAGTTCTTCATGAGGTTTTAAAAAATCTGGACCTTCTATATTTATAGAATCTATCAATTGAGAACCTTCTCAATTTTAGGAGATTTGCTAGTAATTTCCCCGTCTTGTTACCATAAACCGGTAAAGTTTAGATTGGACCCTGGTATCTTTTTGAGTTGTTTTATAAAGTAAAAAAAAGTCTCTATTTTGAAGAGCTAAACTGTATTTGGCCAGCTTCTCGAGGAATTTTCAATTAAATGCAAATTATAAGCATTTGAAACTGCTCGCACTAACTCCCCCTCTCTGCTTATTTTTTTTAGATCTTTTCACGCTATAGGCTAATATTTCTCCCTCAATACTGCCTTAGCCGTTTCCCAAAATAGCATTGGGCGAAAAACAAATTCATTATTAAAGTGGGCATATCTTTAAATTTGGTTTCTTTCACAAGAAAAGTGGGGAAATAAAAATTGCCTGGGACCTTGTGCCAAATTATTAGCACAAAAGTCTAGGCAGATAGGGGCATGATCAAATATAGCAATAGGTAATATCTGCGCTTGGACTTGTGTTTTACATAAGCCTATCATCTAGTAGAAATAAATCTATCCTTGAAAGCGATTTGTGTGCTTTTGAGAGACAAGTATAGTTACAAGAATCAGGGTTTTTGCAACCTCCACACATCCCTAATGTTCAAATTAGTGAATATTCTAGAAAAAAGTTTGGACTCTAGTTTATCCCTTTTTGTCTTTTTTGGAACAGGGTCTTTTCTGAGACTATCAAGTGGATATTTGGGTGCCATATTAAAATCCCACTCCCATTATGAGATGACCTTCAACACATGTCATAAGCCTGGCTTGTAAATTTTCCCCAAGTCAAAGACATTTGGAGCATATAAGTTACAGAGTGTGTACAGTATGTTATAAATTTTAATTTTAACAATTATAAATCTCCCCTCAGCATTGGGATCTACCTGAATTATTTCATAGTTAACATTTTTACCTATTAAGATAGCTACTCCCCCCTTTCTATTAACACCTGTAGAGAAGAGAACTTCTCCAACCCATGAAGACTTGAGTTTGAGAATCTCTTCAGCTTTAAATATGTTTCTTGCAAGAATGCAAGAGAGGTATTACTTTTCTTTAAATATAATAGTATTGTTTTTCTTTTTGATGGGGGATGTTAGGCCTCCAATATTCCATGAGGTGAATTTAAGTTTCCCAACCATAGCTATTCTCTATATGAGAAATTAAGAGCGGAAGGAAGAGGGGAAGGAGAGAGGAGGAGAGAGAAGAAAAAAAAAAAAAAGTAATGGTGCTTCAGAGAACCCTTGCCATCTAGGCTCTCTGGTACCCAATATAACCAGGACTTTATCCTTAAATTAGTTTTAACAAACGTTAAATCAGTTATATTCCTAATATTAGCTATACAGTTCCTTAATCTGCGGGGAACTTCTTGGCATAAAACCTTCCTGCCTCTACAGCTGAATCAAAGAGATGTGTCTGGTTGTCAAAATATATTTGAAGTCTAGCGGGGTGTATGATGGTTGCTCGTGTTCCCTTTTGGATGAACTTTGTGCATATTGGGGATATTTCCCCTTCTCTATGTGACTGTCTCTAGTGAGTAGTCCTGAAACAGGAGAATTTTTATTATCCCTAGAAATATGGGTTTGATGCTTACGGAAAGATTGCATAAATATAACTTTGTCCTGATAATTCAGAAATTTAACAATAATTGGTCTAGGGTTTTGTATTTATTTTATTAGGGGAAATGGTACCTATTCTGTGGAGCTCTTTCTATGAAAGTTTTGGGGAAATCCCTCAGAGATCTTTAAAAGCTGGGGGATTGTGGATGTAAGTAATTTGAATAAATCCTCATTCTGTTTGTCCTCAGGGACCCCGATTATTCTTAAATTATTCCTGCATGTGCGGTTCTCAAGAGCTTCAATTTGTCTGTAGTTTAGATATAATATTATAGGAGGCTTCAAAACAATATTATTTTCTATTCATAGCGTCTCAAGGTCGGATATCCTTTGCTCTGCTTCTGTAAGCCTGCCAGCAAATTGTTTGACTTCTAGTGCTAATTGCGCAATATCTACTTTAATCTCGTTTTTCAAAATTTCAAATTTAGGGCGCAAGGGCTTCAGATATTTTGGAAACTAACATTTGGATATCCATAGATTCTGTTGATATTTGAGTGCTAGTGATGGTGGCTGTATCTCGACAGAAGTATCAAGAATACTTTTATTTCGCCTATCTCTGTCTAGCCCGCCATAAGGTTTTTTAGAGTGAGGATGTAGAAATGTATCCATATAGTTATAAACCATATGGATTGTGATCAGTGATAAGTGAGTTAGTACAGTGAGAAAGGGGAAAAAAAAAAAAAAAGAATCCCTTACTAGGTGAGAAAGTGATATGAAAAAAATTGCTCCTAATGGAGAACCCATGAGGAAAGGGGGGTGAGGTGAGGTGTGGAGTTAAGTGAATTAATCGTGAGTCGGCTTAGGTCAAATAGTGGTCGTGAATTATTGAGGGGGTAAGCAGAGAGAGAAGGAGAAAAAAAAACCAGCAAAACAATGTATAGCTGCAATACAGGTAAGGAAGGTCAGAAACAACACTCTCTAGGAGGTTTGAATATATTTTTTGATATTTAGTTCACCTCAAACTTATATTCTAATAAACAAAGATAACCTTTATGATAGAATTATAGGGTCAATAATAACACCATAAGAGACCAGGTTGTATCAAAAGAAAAAACTTGGATTCAATTGTTATATGCCAGAATTAACAAAGTAGACTATTGTATTTGTTTTAGACAAGATAAAAAAAAAAAAAAAAAAAAATTCCCTAAATTGACAATATCAGATTATAGCAAGTGAATAGAGTTTCTTACCACATAAATGTTAGGTGATCAGAGAATCTAACTATTTAAGTACATTTTAGATATTTAAATAACTAATGGCTCTGCAAATTTTTGGGAAAAAGATTCACAATAACCAAAAATTAGAGCTTTACACAGAAAGTCCTTACCTCTTCTCTTTTAAGGCGTAGATTTGTTAAGTGTTTTCAAGAATAATTAAATGTCATGCCAGGGCCCTTTGTAATATTCAGTTATTAATAATGATTGGCCCACAGGGGGGATATTTCACCAAATTACTTAAATAAATTTAACATAAGTTTTGTTCCAGGTTAATCAGCCCAATATTATCAAATTTTATAGCAACAAACCTGGTATTTTCTGCAAAAAAAATCCCTTCATAAATCAATATAAAGAGCTATTACTTAATATAGATTATATACTTATATGCTTCTAGCAAGGAGATATAGACTGAATACTAAAATCGCAAAAGTAGCTGTTTGTATCTCTTAATATCGGCGAATTCAGTGTCCTTAGATTTATATAAAATATGTTAAGGAAAAATACCTAATTGCCAATAGCAAAAAGACACAATCGGCTAGATTTAGAGTTTTGTCGGTAACGACCCCTGTAGCTAACGCTGGCTTTTTTTTCCCACCGCACCTTTTAAATACCGCTGGTATTTAGAGTTCACAGAAGGGCTGCGTTAGGCTCCAAAAAGGGAAGTGTAGAGCATAATTGCCACTGCAACTCTCGATACCAGCGGTGCTTACGGACGCGGCCAGCTTCAAAAACGTGCTCGTGCACGAATTCCCCATAGGAAACAATGGGGCAGTTTGAGCTGAAAAAAAACCTGCAAAAAAGCAGCGGTTAAGCTCCTAACGTAGCCCCATTGTTTTCCTATGGGGAAACAATTCCTAAGTCTGCACCTAACACTCTAACATGTACCCCGAGTCTAAACACCCCTAACCTTACACTTATTAACCCCCTAATCTGCCGCCCACCCGCTATTGCTGACCCCTGCATATTCGTTTAACCCCTAATCTGCCGCTCCGTACACCGCCGCAACCTACATTATCCTATGTACCCTAATCTGCTGCCCTAACACAGCCAACCCCTATATTATATTTATTAACCCCTAATCTGAAATAAACTAACTAAAGTACAAAAAATAAAAAAGAACTAAGTTACAAAAAATAAAGAAATATTTTACAAACATTAGAAAAATATTACAACAATTTTAAACTATTACACCTACTCTAAGCCCCCTAATAAAATAACAAAGACCCCTAAAATAAAAAAATGCCCTACCCTATTCTAAAATTAAAATAGAAAAGCTCTTTTACCTTACCAGCCCTGAAAACGGCCCTTTGCAGGGCATGCCCCAAAGAATTCAGCTCTTTTGCCTGTAAAAAGAAAACATACAATACCCTCCCCCAACATTACAACCCACCACCCACATACCCCTAATCTAAACCAAACCCCCCTTAAATAAACCTAACACTAAGCCCCTGAAGATCTCCCTACATTGTCTTCACCATGCCGGGTTCACCGATCGATCCAGAAGAACCTCCGATGTCTTGATCCAACTGAAGTCTTCATCCAAGCGGAAGCTGGAAGAGGTCCATGATCGGGCTGAAGTCTTCTATCAAGCGCATCTTCAATCTTCTTTCTTCCAGATCCATGGGTCATCCTGCCGACGCGGAACATCCATCTTCACCGACGACTTCCCAAAGAATGACGGTTTCCTTTAAGGGACGTCATCCAAGATGGCGTCTTTCGAATTCCGATTGGCTGATAGGATTCTATCAGCCAATCGGAATTAAGGTAGGAAAATTCTGATTGGCTGATGGAATCAGCCAATCAGATTCAAGTTCAATCCGATTGGCTGTTCCCGATCAGCCAATAGAATGCGGAGCTCAATCAAATTGGCTGATCGGATCAGCCAATCGGATTGAACTTGAATCTGATTGGCTGATTCCATCAGCCAATCAGAATTTTCCTACCTTAATTCCGATTGGGCTGATAGAATCCTATCAGCCAATCGGGATTCGAGGACGCCATCTTGGAGTGACGTCCCTTGGATCATGGACATCTTCAGCCCCCCGCTTGGGCTTGGATCAAGACATCGGAGGCTCTTCTGGAACCCGGCGTGGTGAAGACAAGGTAGGGAGATCTTCAGGGGCTAGGTGTTAGGTTTATTTAAGGGGGGTTTGGGTTAGATTAGGGGTATGTGGGTGGTGGGTTGTAATGTTGGGGGGGTATTGTATGTTTTCTTTTTACAGGCAAAAGAGCTGAATTCTTTGGGCATGCCCCGCAAAGGGCCCTTTTCAGGGCTGGTAAGGTAAAAGAGCTTTTCTATTTTAATTTTTAGAATAGGGTAGGGCATTTTTTTTATTTTTGGGGTCTTTGTTATTTTATTAGGGGGGCTTAGAGTAGGTGTAAATTAGTTTAAAATTGGTGTAATATTTTTTAATGTTTGTAAATAGTTTTTATTTTTTTGTAACTTAGTTCTTTTTTATTTGTTGTACTTTAGTTAGTTTATTTCATTGTATTTATTTGTGGGTATTGTATTTAATTAATTTATGGATAGTGTAGTGTTAGGTTTAATTGGTAGATAATTGTAGGTAGTTTATTTAATTTATTTATTGATAGTGTAGTGTTAGGGTTTAATTGTAACTTAGGTTAGGATTTTATTTTACAGGTAATTTTGTAATTATTTTAACTAGGTAACTATTAAATAGTTATTAACTATTTAATAGCTATTGTCCCTGGTTAAAATAATTACAAAGTTGCCTGTAAAATAAATATTAATCCTAAAATAGCTACAATATAATTATAATTTATATTGTAGCTATATTGGGGGTTTATTTTACAGGTAAGTATTTAGCTTTAAATAGGACTAATTTATTTAATAAGAGTTAATTTATTTCGTTAGATTTAAATTATATTTAAGTTAGGGGGGTGTTAGTGGTTGGGTTAGACTTAGCTGTAGGGGTTAATACATTTATTATAGTAGCGGTGTGGTCCGGTCGGCAGATTGGGGGTTAGATAAGTTGTAGGTAGGGTGGGAGGCGTCGTTGGGGGCGGCAGAATAGGGTTAATAAATATAATATAGGGGTCGGCTGTTGTTAGGGGCAGCAGATTAGGGGTACATAGGTATAATGTAGGTTGCGGCGGTGTACGGAGCGGCAGATTAGGAGTTAAAAAAAATATGGCAGGGGTCAGCGATAGCGGGGGTGGCAGATTAGGTGGTTAATAAATATTATGTAGTGTCGGCGGTATTAGGGGCAGCAGATTAGTGGTACATAGGGATAACGTAGGCGGCGGCGGTGTGCGCTCGGCAGATTATTGGGTTAAAAAATTTTAATAGAGTGGCGGCGATGTGGCCTGGGCCTCGGTTAGAGGTACATAGGTAGTTTATGGGTGTTAGTGTACTTTAGAGCACAGTAGTTAAGAGCTTTATGAACCGGCGTTAGCCCAGAAAGCTCTTAACTCCTGTTATTTTTCTGCGGCTGGAGTTTTGTCGTTAGATTTCTAACGCTCACTTCAGCCACGACTCTAAATACCGGCGTTAGAAAGATCCCGTTGAAAAGATAGGATACGCAATTGACGTAAGGGGATCTGCGGTATGGAAAAGTCGCGGCTGCAAAGTGAGCGTTAGACCCTTTCCTGACTGACTCTAAATAGCAGCGGTAGCCCAAAACCATCGTTTAGGAGCCTCTAACGCTGGTTTTGACTGCTAACGCCAAACTCTAAATCTAGCCGATAGTTTCTTATTTTCCTAGCAGAGTTTAAACACACTTTATAGGAGACAATGTCTACAATCAGCTCTAAATAATAACACTGGGAATCTCTAGTACCTGTATGTGAATTTAAGCAGAATAATGTCAAACATATAAAGCAGCACAAAAATTAGTTAAATTGCCTGCAAAAAAGAGCGGACCCACCAGTTCCTAGTCAGTTGTTTTCTTAGGAGCTATATATTTCTGAGCAATACTATGTCAAAATAACAACCGTGTGTCAATTTATCAAAACAATCAAAAAAAAGACTCTGAATTTTTGTTCCATAAGTTTAAACCTATAAACCAATACCTAGCGTGTCCAGTATATATACAATCGTGTCAGAGAGCTAGTGTTTGAGAGTTCACACAATAGGAAAATATTTTTCAATTTTCACTTCTTTCTTTCTCTTTTCTCCTCCCTCTATCTTGCTTTTTTACCCAATGCATTCTTAAAGTCAGTTTCTGAATTAATGAACTTTGTATGTGAGCAGCAAGAATTAGAGATCCAGATAGATTTTTGATGGAGGAATCAGTGACAATTGGGTTATGGCGGACAATTAGGTTATTGTGCAAAAGCAGTTATCCCAACTGATAGCTCACTCAAAGGGAGACAGCAAAAAGATAGACAGGACTCAAGCGTGTATCTGAAAGTTAAAATGTACTTTACCCATTCCAAGAAAGTCTTGCCTATAGAAGCAAACCCCCCTCCCTCACGCAGCACCGGTGGGAGGGGGGAGCGCGAAACAAGCAGGCAGAGCCGAGTGTCCCGGACTATATACCCCAGCAGAGCAGGCTCGGTGAAGGATGGGATAAGGAGAGCCGCGACCCAAATCAGGAAGGGCAGCACAGCAGGCAGGAATGGTCCAAGCCCCTCACGCAACATCGGTGGGAGGGGGACGTCCGGACCAGTAAAGAGCTACGCTCCTCAAGGCTGTTACTCCTCCTCACCATCAAGAAGCTGCAATTACTTGCGCAGGATGGGCATCTGTGAAACTGGGAGTGATCCAACCGGCCGGCAACCACCATCTCAGGGTCAGGCAACAAGACCCGGACCGGGCAGTGAGGTTGAGCCGTACTCCACCAGAAATCCAAGCTGACAGGCTGTCTCCCCCTCCTTCCAACCAGCAAGAACCACACAGCGTCACAGAACACCCTTATAGAAGAGGTATATAAAGTGTTATGATTGGTGCAGTAATAATATGCACACAGCGGCAGAAAATCTGTTCCTCCTCAACTTTCCAATTTACTTTTATCATCAAATTTGCTTTGTTCTCTTGGTATTCTTAGATAAAAGATAAACCTAGGTAGGCTCATATGCTAATTTCTAAGCCATTGAATGTCACCACTTATTTGAATGCATTTGAGTTTTTCACAGCTAGAGGGCATTAGTTCATGCAGCTAACATTGTGCTCATGCCGTGCAGTTTCTAGGAGTCAGCACTGATTGGCTAAAATGCAAGTCTGTCAAAAGAACTGAAATAAAGGGCAGTTTGCTGAGGCTTAGATACAATGTAATGACAGAGGTAAAAGGTGTATTACTATAACAGCGTTGGATGTGCAAAACTGGAGAATGGGTAATAAGGGGATTATCTATGTTTTTAAACGAGAAAAATTCTGGAGTAGACTGTCCCTTTAATGTAGCCTTGTTGAGCCAGATTAGTGAGTAAACCTCTTTGTAGCTGCAGCAAGGATGATGGGTAATTTTAGCCAAATTACAAGCATGTTTGCAGCTAGACAATATTTTACAGGCATGCCAGGTATTTCTACGGTACAGATCATTGTGGATAAAAATATAAAAATGAAGACCCTGTTATGATGAAACATGATCATTTCACATCAGTCCTACCATATTTTGTTTCTGACATATTTATGCTAAGAGATGCTAATTAGCATGACCAGCATCTTTTTCCAAGAATAGTGTGAAACTGTACTCAATCACTTTGAACCTTTCTTGATTTTCTGTAGGTAGAGATAGTGGTTAATTTGATGTCACTGCAGCCTTTGCCCCATCCACTGTGCACATTCCTCTGAAACTCTTAATATGTAAAATCTGATAGAGAAATGTCCAAGCAGTGAGCCATAACACTATGTGAAATGTATTCATTTGCAGTTCTGCTTCTTTCTGATTGTGGTAACTTTGAAAAATAAAAACAAGTGGAGAAGAGGCCTTAATGACAACCAGGATATCAGAAGCACGGCTTGAGACAAGGGGGCCGAATTATCATAGTGTGAGTGGATATGATCCGATATTGCGGATCATGTCCACTGCACAACGGTGCAATGACGCCCCCTGCAGATTCGCGGCAGCTAGCAGGGGGGTGTCAATCAACCCGATCGTATTTGATCGGGTTGATTTCTGGCAATGTCTGTCCGCTGCCTCAGAGCAGGCAGACAGGTTATGGAGCCGTGATCTTTAGACCTTGTGTTTCCATCGGGCCTAAAGGCTCGCAAGAAACACGGGGCATCAAGCTCCATACGGAGCTTGATAAATATGCCCCAAAGGATGTACCTCTCAATTTTGGGGTTGTCCTGGTGAAACCAGGATGGAAGGCAATTGCAGATCCTGAATGCAATCCAATGAAAGGCTGGCACAGAGCTAGAGAATCAGGAAAATGGAAACTAAACCAGAAACCCAGAAACTAGTGTTTAAAACCAGAGACCAGCTGGTTGATGTATATCAAGGTTGGTGGGGCATAAAGCCTCACCCCTGAAACTCTCAACACTCATCCTGTTGGCCCTAAGCCAGACAAAAAACATAATTTATGTAAGAACTTACCTGATAAATCCATTTCTTTCATATTGGCAAGAGTCCATGAGCTAGTGACGTATGGGGGCAAAGTTTCCCAAACCTCAAAATGCCTATAAATACACTCACCACACCCACAATTTAGTTTAACGAATAGCCAAGAAGTGGGGTGATAACGAAAGGAGTAATAAAGCATCAACAAAGGAATTTGGAAATAATTGTGCTTTATTCAAAAAATCATAACCACCATAAAAAAGGGTGGGCCTCATGGACTCTTGCCAATATGAAAGAAATTAATTTATCAGGTAAGTTCTTACATAAATTATGTTTTCTTTCATGTAATTGGCAAGAGTCCATGAGTTAGTGATGTATGAAGTAGCAATACCCAAGATGTGGAACTCCACGCAAGAGTCACTAGAGAGGGAGGGATAAAAATAAAAACAGCCATTTTCTGCTGAAAAAATTAATCCACAACCCAAAATATAAGTTTATTCTCATAAATGAAAGGAAAAAAACTTAAATCAAAAGCAGAAGAATCAAACTGAAACAGCTGCCTGAAGAAATTTCTACCAAAAACTGCTTCCGAAGAAGCAAATACATCAAAATGGTAGAATTTAGTAAATGTATGCAAAGAAGACCAAGTAGCAGCTTTGCAAATCTGATCAACTGAAGCTTCATTCTTAAAAGCCCAGGAAGTGGAAACTGATCTAGTAGAATGAGCTGTAATTCTCTGAGACAGGGCTTGACCCGACTCCAAATAGGCTTGATGAATCAAAAGCTTAAACCACAAAGCCAAAGAAACGGCAGAAGCCTTCTGACCTTTCCTAGAACTAGAAAAGATAACAAATAGACTAGAAGTCTTCCTGAAATCTTTAGTAGCTTCAACATAATATTTCAGAGCTCTCACCACATCCAAAGAATGTAAAGATCTCTCCAAAAAATTCTTAGGATTAGGACAGAAGGAAGGAACAACAATTTCTCTATTAATGTTGTTAGAAGTCATAATCTTTGAAAAAAAAAGAATTTAAATGAAGTCCACAAAACTGCCTTATCCTAAAGAAAAATCAGAAAAAGAGATTCACAAGAGCAGATAATTCAGAAACTCTTCTAGCAGAAGAGATAGCTAAAAGAAACAACACTTTCCAAGAAAGTAGTTTAATGTCCAAAGAATGCATAGGCTCAAACTGAGGAGCCTGTAAAGCCTTCAAAACCAAATTAAGACTCCAAGGAGGAGAGATTAATTAATGACAGGCTTGATACGAACCAAAGCCTGCACAAAACAATGAATATCAGGAATATTAGCAATCTTTCTGTGAAATAAAACAGAAAGAGCAGAGATTTGTCATTCAAGGAACTTGCAGACAAAAGTTTATCCAAACCATTCTGAAGAAACTGTAAAATTCTAGGAATTCTAAAAAAATGCCAAGAGAATTTATGAGAAGAACACCATGAAATGTAAGTCTTCCAAACTCGATAATAAAAATTTTTTAGAAACAGATTTATGAGCCTGCAACATAGTATTAATCAAGGAGTCAGAAAAAACCTCTGTGACTAAGCACTAAGCATTCAATTTCCATACCTTCAAATTTGATGACTTGAGATCCTGATGGAAAAATGGACCTTGAGATAGAAAGTCTGGCCTTAATGGAAGTGGCCAAGGTTGGCAACTGGACATCCGAACAAGATCCGCATACCAAAACCTGTGAGGCCATGCTGGAGCCACCAGCAACACAACCTATTGCTCCATGATGATTTTGGAGAACACTCTTGGAAGAAGAGCTAGAGGCGGGAAAATATAAGCTGGTTGATAACACCAAGGAAGTGTCAATGCATCCACTGCTTCCACCTGAGGATCCCTGGACTTGGACAGGTACCTGGGAAGTTTCTTGTTTAGATAAGATGCCATCAGATATGTTTCTGGAAGCCCCCACATCTGAACAACTTGAGAAAACAAGTCATTCTCTTGGATGTAAAGTCTGACGACTGAAGTAATCCACTACCCAATTGCCTATACCTGGGATATGAACCGCAGAAATTAGAGAGGTGCTGGATTCTGCCCAGTATCCGAGATACCTTTTTCATAGCTTGAGGACTGTGAGTCGCACCTGATGATTGACATATGTCACAGTTGTGATATTGTCTGTTTGAAAGCAAATGAATGGTTCTCTCTTCAACAGAGAACAAAACTGAAGAGCCCTGAGAATCGAGTTCCAAAATATTTATTGGTAATCTTGCCTCTTGAGTTTTCCAAACCCCTTGTGCTGTCAGAGATCCCCAAACAGCTCCCCAACCTGAAAGATTCACATCTGTTGTGATCACAGTCCAGGTTGGATGAACAAAAGAGGCCCCTAGAATTATACGATGGGGATCTAATCACCAAGTCAGAGAAAGTCAAACATTGGGATTTAAGGATATTAATTGTGATATCCTTGTATAATCCCTGCACCAATGGTTCAGCATACAAAGCTGGAGATGTCTCATATGAAAACGAGCAAAAGGGATCACGTCCAATGCTGCAGTCATGAGACCTAAAACTTCCATGCACATAGCTGCTGAAGGGAATGACTGAGACTGACGGTTCCAACAGGCTGCAACCAATTTCAAATGTCTCTTGTCTGTTAGAGACAAAGTCATGGACACTGAATCTATCTGGAAACCTAAAAAGGTTACCTTTGTCTGAGGAATCAAAGAACTTTTTGGTAAATTGATCCTCCAACCATGTCTTCAAAGAAACAACTGTAGTTGATTTGTGTGAGATTCTGCAGAATGTAAAGACTGAGCAAGTACCAAGATATCATCCAAATAAGGAAACACGCAACACCCCGCTCTCTGATTACAGAGAGTAGGACACCAAGAACTAGATTTGTGGGATTCGTTTCTTTCCGAATTCGAATTCGAATTGGTCCGAAGCTCCGAATTCTACCAAATTCGGAGCTTCGGACCAATTCGAATATCCGAATGAAATGGTTTCCGAAAGAAACTAATACGAATTAATTTGTTCCGAAATCTTCAAATCATTCGGAAGTATTCGTTGTCATTCGGATGTGTGTGGGCGCATTTTTATTTTTTTATTTACATGTGACGTGACTACTAATCCGAATGCATTTGTTCCGAAATCTTCAAATCGTTCGGACGTATTCTTTTTCATTCGGATGTGTGTGGCGCAGTTCGATTTTAGTTACTCGTGACGTAACTACTAATCCGAATGCATTTGTTCCAAAAAATTTGAATCGTTCCGATATATTCGTTTTCATTTGGACGTGCGCGTGGCGCAGTTTTAAATGATTTCTTCAAATAAATCTTATTATTAAATCCGAAGAACCACAAAATAGAAGAAAGTGAGATCTGAATGATTATGTAATTTTTTATTGAACAAATGAAAAGATAAAATATTTATTTAGGTTTTTGGACTAGCATGGTATACTACTAATAATGAGTGACAACGAATCGATTTGAATTGATTAGTTATTAAAATGAGTGTAGTGTCATATATCTTCTTGTCCAATCAGATCATTCCTTTTGTTTTGGGGGTTGGATTACTGTCACAGTGATAGTTTTCTGGTCCAATAATTATATTATTTAAATGTTGTGGGTTGGATTACTGTCACACGCAGTGCAATGTGCTATAGCTTTTCCTCAAGGGCTGTGCTTTATCTGTGCTGTTGTGTTAAGCAGAAGGCAGACATTATCAGACTTGCATTCTGTCAGCATTGCAGCAGAAGACAATCCCTGAACTTGTGAAGTTGAACAGTTAAGAAGAGAAGAAGGCACAGTGTCCTAGACATTTACTGGTCTGCGTATTTTTGCTTATTATATTATTATTTTTGGCTGAAATTGTGACTCAAGGGAGAGGAGAAAGTTTTACAACAGTCAAATATACATTTCTTTATCTTATAGTTCTTGCATTAATAATTGTTATTATTTGTTATTATTAATAATTGTTATTATTAATAATTGTTATTATAAAATAAATATTATAATTGTGTACTATTGTATTGATTGTTTTGTGTGACTTTTTGGAGTTCTATCTGTATGAGCTGAGCTGAGCTCACTGCAATTATTTTGTTTAAGACAGAGATTTAGTTATTGCTCTGTGTGTGCTGTCTTAAACTTAGATAACAGGCACACAGGTTGCTGAATGATTATAGGATTTTTTTGATTTTTGAACACATCAGCAAAAGACACAGACATCACCCTTATTTACTCTTTGTGGATAAATCTAATTATTATTTGTTGTGTGTGTGTGTGTGTGTGTGTATACTATTCATCATTGTAGATAGATATCCCCACACAGAATTTAATTACATTTTTTTTTTGTTTGTTTAACTGTAGTTTAATTTATTTTCTGCGCTGTAAACTTATATAACATTACAGGCACATTTGTTCTTTTTGCATAGGATTTTTTTTGGTGTGTGTGTATGTATACTATTCATCATTTCTGATAGATATCCACACACAATTTAATTACATTTTTTGTTTTGTTTATCAGAGTTCTTTATTTGCTTTGCTGTCTTCCTATATTACATTACAGCAGGCACACTTGTCCTTTAGCATAGTTTTTTTTTTTTTTGGAACACATCAGCATCATCAGAAGACACATTATCCAATCTCTATTATTGGCTAAATCTATAGTAATAATTAGTATTATTTAATTTTTCATTTTTTATTTTTTAAATCTATATAATTAGTAGACAACTACCTAACTATTTGTAATGGATAGTCCTCCCCCACCTCATGTTCCTCAAACAACCAGTAGCAGTGACACAGTAACCACCAGTGACACCACATGTGTACCGTTACTGTCTGTGTCAAATCCTTCAACAGAATCCACATCCTCATTGCCAGGCACAGACATTTGTCATCCACCCTCCACACGTGAAACATTTTAGGTCTCACAATAGACCTGATACTTCAAAGGAGAGGCAAATGAAGCAGCCTCAGGTAAAGTTTATTGGTAGATGATATGTGCATGGCTAAAAAATTCGGTTTGTTTTCGGTTCGGATCGATTCAGACTTTTCGATTTTCGGTTCGGATCGATTTGAATTCGGCAAAATTTGAATGAATTCGTATCGAATAAAGTCAGTAGTTAAGAGCTTTATGGGCTAACACCGGAATATAAAGCTCTTAACTACTGAGTGCACATCGCAAACCCTATAATAAAATTATTTAACCCCTAATCTGCCGACCGGCCTCGCCACCACCTACATTATAGTTATTAACCCCTAATCTGCCCCCCCCAACGTCGCCGCAATCTAACTACAAGTATTAACCCCTAATCTGCCGACCGGACATCGCCGCCACCTACATTATAGCTATTAACCCCTAATCTGCTGTCCCTAACATCGCCGACCCCTACATTATAGTTATTAACCCCTAATCTGCCCCCCCAACGTCGCCGCAATCTAACTACAAGTATTAACCCCTAATCTGCTGACCGGACATCGCCGCCACCTACATTATAGCTATTAACCCCTAATCTGCTGTCCCTAACATCGCCGACCCCTACATTATAGTTATTAACCCCTAATCTGCCCCCCCAACGTTGCCGCAACCTAACTACAAGTATTAACCCCTAATTTGCCGACCGGACATCGCCACACTATATAATAAATGTATTAACCCCTAAACCGCCACACTCCCTATAATAAATTTTATTAACCCCTAATCTGCCCTCCCTAACATCGCCGCCACCTACCTACAATTATTAACCCCTAATATCCTGCCCCCAAAGTCGCCGCTACTATAATAAAGTTATTAAACCCTAAACCTAAGTCTAACCCTAACACCCCCTAACTTAAATATAATTTAAATAAAACGAAATAAATTTACTATAATTAAATAAATGAATCCTATTTAAAACTAAATACTTACCTGTAAAATAAACCCTAAGATAGCTACAATATAACTAATAGTTACATTGTAGCTATTTTAGTATTTATATTTATTTTACAGGCAACTTTGTATTTATTTTAACTAGGTACGATAGTTATTAAATAGTTAATAACTATTTAATAACTACCTAGCTAAAATAAATACAAATTTACCTGTAAAATAAATCCTAACCTAAGTTACAATTACACCTAACACTACACTATCATTAAATTAATTAAATAAATGAATCCTATTTAAAACTAAATACTTACCTGTAAAATAAACCCTAATATAGCTACAATATAACTAATAGTTACATTGTAGCTATCTTAGGATTTATATTTATTTTACAGGCAACTTATTGTATTTATTTTAACTAGGTACAATAGCTATTAAATAGTTATTGACTATTTAATAGCTACCTAGTTAAAATAATTACAAAATTACCTGTAAAATAAATCCTAACCTAAGTTACAATTAAACCTAACACTACACTATCATTAAATAAATTAAATAAATTAACTACAAGTACCTACAATTATCTACAATTAAATAAACTAAACTAAAGTACAAAAAACAAACAAACACTAAATTACAAAAAACAAACAAACACTAAATTACCAAAAATAATAAAATATTACAAGAATTTTAAACTAATTACACCTAATCAAAGCCCCCTACTAGCTATTAATATAGCTACAATATAACTAATAGTTACATTGTAGCTATTTTAGGATTTATATTTATTTTACAGGCAACTTTGTATTTATTTTAACTAGGTACAATAGTTATTAAATAGTTAATAACTATTTAATAACTACCTAGCTAAAATAAATACACATTTACCTGTAAAATAAATCCTAACCTAAGTTACAATTACACCTAACACTACACTATCATTAAATTAATTAAATAAATGAATCCTATTTAAAACTAAATACTTACCTGTAAAATAAACCCTAATATAGCTGCAATATAACTAATAGTTACATTGTAGCTATTTTAGGATTTATATTTATTTTACAGGCAACTTTGTATTTATTTTAACTAGGTACAATAGCTATTAAATAGTTATTGACTATTTAATAGCTACCTAGTTAAAATAATTACAAAATTACCTGTAAAATAAATCCTAACCTAAGTTACAATTAAACCTAACACTACACTATCATTAAATAAATTAAATAAATTAACTACAAGTACCTACAATTAAATACAATTAAATAAATTAAACTAAAGTACAAAAAAAGAAAACACTAAATTACAAAAAAAAAAAAATATTACAAGAATTTTAAACTAATTACACCTAATCTAAGCCCCCTAATAAAATAACAAAGCCCCCCAAAATAAAAAAATGCCCTACCCTATACTAAATTACAAAAGTTAACAGCTCTATTACCGTACCAGCCATTAAAAGGGCCTTTTGCGGGGCATGCCCCAAAGAAAACAGCTCTTTTGCCTGTAAAAAAACCCACAATACCACCCCCCAACATTACAACCCACCACCCACATACCCCTACTCTAACCCAAACCCCCCTTAAATAAACCTAACACTACCCCCCTGAGGATCTACCTACCTTGAGTCGTGTTCACCCAGCCGGGCTGAAGTCTTCATCCGATGGGGCAGAAGAGGACATCCAGACTGGCAGAAGTCTTCATCCAAGCGGGGCAAGAAGAGGTCTTCCATCCATCAGAAAAGTACCAAAAAACAAACAAACACTAAATTACCAAAAATAATAAAATATTACAAGAATTTTAAACTAATTACACCTAATCTAAGCCCCCTACTAGCTATTAATATAGCTACAATATAACTGATAGTTACATTGTAGCTATTTTAGGATTTATATTTATTTTACAGGCAATTTTGTATTTATTTTAACTAGGTACAATAGTTATTAAATAGTTAATAACTATTTAATAACTACCTAGCTAAAATAAATACAAATTTACCTGTAAAATAAATCCTAACCTAAGTTACAATTACACATAACACTACACTATCATTAAATTAATTAAATAAATGAATCCTATTTAAAACTAAATACTTACCTGTAAAATAAACCCTAATATAGCTGCAATATAACTAATAGTTACATTGTAGCTATTTTAGGATTTATATTTATTTAACAGGCAACTTTGTATTTATTTTAACTAGGTACAATAGCTATTAAATAGTTATTTACTGTTTAATAGCTACCTAGTTAAAATAATTACAAAATTACCTGTAAAATAAATCCTAACCTAAGTTACAATTAAACCTAACACTACACTATCATTAAATAAATTAAATAAATTAACTACAAGTACCTACAATTAAATACAATTAAATAAACTAAACTAAAGTACAAAAAAAAAAACCCACTAAATTACAAAAAATAAAAAATATTACAAGAATTTTAAACTAATTACACCTAATCTAAGCCCCCTAATAAAATAACAAAGCCCCGGGGGGGGCGGCGGAGCCGGCCACGGACCAGCATGGCCGCAAAAATATAGTGCTCCGAGTAGCTGACTCCTGCCGCAACATTTAACGACGGTCCAGGAGAGGACTTCTAAGTTTACAACTGGGCAAGTGAAAGTCGAACCTCTGGGGGACAAAACCCCGTCATGTGAGAATCTGACAACCCACCGGAGGCAAGAATATTAATCCCTGAACTGCTGAAACTCAGGCCCAGTGAAATCTTGTCAGTGGCGCGAATCGCCATTACCGCCGGAGCTTAACAGTGCGGAGGAGAAGAGAGGGGTATAGCTCCGACCTTCCCGGAACTTCAGTGACAGATGGTGCAACACACCGGTGCCGAGAACAAAGAGATTTCACTACCGCACAGCCTTGAAGGGTAAAGAGAGAGAAAGTTGGGGGCCCTCCACTCTAAGTAACCAGATAGATCAGCCGTTATGGCGCCTGACACAAAAGTGACATGAATAGAGAGAGCCGGAGGTGAGAACTTTTTTCTGCAAATCATTGTTTTGTTCATAGTTTTTCCCAGGGAACATAAGAGGCCTGAGATGCGAACTGCAACATAGAGACTTACACATTTATATGGTACAGACAAGTTAACAGGTGACAGCGGTCATGTCAAATCTGGTTAAATGTTGTCAGGCCTCAAACACAACTCTGCAGTTACACAGAAGAAAGTAATGTTTTAAACTGAATAAAAGACAATCCCAGCAATCACACATTACAGAACGTGGGGCATGCAAACTCAGTACACTGGGGAACAACCCTAGCGGCACACCATCTTTCGGATCACAGTCTCCATCGAGAACATTAAGAAACTAAACAGTGGGCTGCTATACAGAGACTATCACATTCATACCACTCAAACAAGCTAGCAGTCGATAGCAGTCACATCAAACCTAGACAGAATACTGAGATACTCACAATACTCAAGCAATAAAGAGGAAAGAAAAGTGCATGCAAACATAATAATTATAGCTACAGGGAGTGCCTTTATTTATGAAGTGAACTTTCTAGGACAAAGAGGTATAATTTATCTAAACAGTTGCACCTTATAAAGCATCCTACCACTTGATATCTGTGCCATACTGAGCAACCACACAAACATGGCGTCTAGAAGACAACAAAAAATGGATAAGCCTCAAAAACCAGCAAGCTCTGCGGGCTCTAAGATGAACTCTTTCTTTAAGACGGTAGTTACACCTAGTGCAGCTTCACCGGCCTCTCCCATCTCTGAGACAGAGGAGGGTAGTGCAGATGACATCTCTCCTGAAGATGAATCTCCCCTCACTAGAGCAGACCTGAGTGCACTGCCCTCCAAAGAGGATTTTACAACCTTTATGCAACAAGTCAGCCAAATAATACGGGATG
This sequence comes from Bombina bombina, assembly GCF_027579735.1. Taxonomy (NCBI): domain Eukaryota; kingdom Metazoa; phylum Chordata; class Amphibia; order Anura; family Bombinatoridae; genus Bombina; species Bombina bombina. Next base: position 109,677,879 of record NC_069506.1, on the reverse strand, counting down.
GTCTGGCGGAAGTGAAAAAGGACATCACTGAGCTGGGGAATAGAGTAGTACAGCTTGAAGAATACGCTGAAGAAGTGTCGGAAAGCACAAATCTCACAACAATGCAGCTTCAACACCAGGCCACAGAGATTACACATTTGCAGAGCCAGATTGAAGATCTGGACAACAGGGGCCGAGGACAGAATTTAAGAATCAGGGGAATCCCGGAAACCACCCTGCCCGCTGCACTACCACAATACCTGCAGAACTTATTTCGCTTCCTGCTTGACACAGACCCAGACAAAGACATATTACTAGACAGAGCCCATAGGGCGTTGAGGCCGAAACCACAGCCCTCTGCACCACCTAGAGACGTCATCTTAAAATGCCATTATTTTCAAGACAAGGAGAACATCTTGGCAGCAGCAAAAAAAAAGTCACCTGTCCGCTATCTGGACACTGCCCTTCAAATATATGCGGACTTAAGCCCTATTACTCTATCAAAACGCCGAGAAGTGGGATTTTTAACAACACATCTAAGAGAATTAGGGATACCATATAGATGGGGATTCCCCTTCTCCCTGAGAGCATTAAAGGACAATAAAGAAGCCATTTACAGAGATCTGGAAGATTTGGACTCTTTCTGTACGAAACTAAATATTACACAACCAGAAATACCTGCAGAGGGTAATGAAAGGCAGATAGAAGATCTAGCACAACACCCACCACCGAGAACGCAGAGGCAGAAATGGACAATGGTCCAGCGGAAAAACAAATCGACGACGCTGAAGCATGCATATAAAGACTCTAAAGACACAGTCCCACCATGAAGATATAAATAATAATATTTACAGGTTTTGTAATTTGTGAGGCTCATGAGGTAGAATTAGGCCACTTAATATCCATAACCGTTTTATAAATGTTTCCCTTTCCCCCCTTTTCCCCACCTCCACCGCAAGTGAATAGTCAAGAACCCAGATATAAACATTCAAACATTGGACTCACATGCAATTTCTATTTAAAAGGCAGGAGCGGCAGCAGCTTTAAGACTGCTGTTTCCTCCCATTTGTACTAGTATGAGACTCTATGATAAGTTAGAAATTATTATTGTTAAGTTTGTTGTTAAAAAGTTATTAGGTATTAAAGTGTTCCTTTTGATTCAATTACAGAAACATTGCTATGGTACAACGGTTATCTCTCGCAACTACCCGGGATTTCTCTTGGTCCTCTGGGGGGAGAGCCAGACACCTCCAGGGGATGGTAACATTCTGCAATGTAAGACTACACACTTATTTTTTAGTGAGACACAATGCATAGAAAAATCTGCATAATATCACAGAACACTAAAGGACTAAATTCCCCCTCAAAAAGGTCTATAGCGCTAAACTGGTTTGCGAAGCAAGACAGCTCGGTCATATTTATACAGGAAACCCATTTTGCAAAAAGCTCAGAACCCAAATTCCATTCCCGAAAGTTTCCCACGGGGTACTTTAATTCCAATGAGAAGAAAAAAAATGGGGTGGGTATCTTGATAAACCGCAATACACCCTTCCAGTTGATAAGTAAAGTGGGGGATAAGGAAGGCATAATACTCATAGTGACTGGTTTAATACATAACAGACCCGTGACGTTAGTTAACGTATATGCACCAAACACTAACAGGACACCCTTTTTTAAGAGACTGCTCTCATTAGTCCTAGAAAATAAGAAAGGCCTATTGATTCTAGGGGGAGATCTCAACGTGACTATGGACCCTCTGCTAGACACGACATCCCATAACACAAACACAGCTCATAGACCCCCAGACTCAGTATATCAAAGCTTTCGACAATTAGGGTTAATAGACATTTGGAGGATACAACACCCCCAACAACAGAACTATACATTTTACTCCCACCCCTGGGCTTCCTACTCACGGCTAGATTATCTCTTCATAGACCAGTCAAATCTATCCCTCGTGGATGACTCCGACATCCAACCAACCACGTGGGCTGATCACTCAGCAGTCTCTATCTATCTAAATTGGCCTGAAGCTCCGGTTAGTCCTTATATTTGGAGATTAGACGAATACCTTTTACGCCACCCCCCAACGTGCCAATCCCTAACTACATCTATCACTGAGTATTTCCAGTTTAACACTAATACAGAGGTATCACCACTTAACATCTGGGAAGCACACAAGGCGGTAATCCGTGGGGAATGCATTAAACATAGAGCATACATTAAAAAAGTACACAATTTGGCAAAAAACTCACTACTCTCTAGGTTACAGGATTTAGAAATAGAACATAAACAACGACCAACAGATTCAAACCTCCTAACACTAATAACTAACACTAGGAAGGATCTCAACAATATACTCACGAAGGAGGCTCAGAGGTTGGCACTAAAACTAAGGAAAACATTCTTTTTTGAGGGAAATAGAACAGGCTTAATGCTAGCAAAAGCTTTGAGGACTAAGACTGGCCAAACGGATGTATTCAAAATACAAAAACAGGACGGGACAGAGACCCATGACAGTAGAGACATAGCAGAATGCTTCAAAAAATTTTATGCTAGACTATACAACTTAGAACAACTAGACACCCAGAAACACATGGAGGGAATGGAAGAATATATTCATGCTGCTGGCCTCAACCCCTTGACAGAAACACAAAAAAGAGACTTAGATATGCCAATAACTCTAAAAGAGGTCCTGACTGTTATCTCCCATCTCCCAGGGGGGAAAAGCCCAGGCCCTGACGGGTTCACCAATTCGTATTATAAAACTTTTAAGCTTCTCCTAGCCCCCCACCTCTTGACAATGTTCCAGGCAATAGACGGTGACTTAAAATTCTCACCAGACATGCTATTGGCACACATAGCGGTTATATTAAAACCAGATAAGCCACAGGAATTACCGGGTAGTTATAGGCCCATTTCTCTACTTAACTCGGACATAAAGATATTTAGTAAAATTATAGCAAACCGCATAAACACGGTATTGAATGACATAATACATACCGACCAGGTAGGCTTCACGCCTCGTCGTGAAGCACGAGACAATACAATACGGGCTTCATATGCGAAAGTTCATGATATACCAGCGGTGATAATGACAACGGATGCTGAAAAAGCGTTCGATAGGACAAATTGGCTTTTTCTCAAAAAAACACTAGAGATATTTGGTTTCGGACCCAAGCTGACTGAGAGAGTTGGTAGTCTTTATACATACCCTAGCGCCAGAGTTAGAGTGAATAGCATGCTCTCAGACCCATTCCCCATTTGAAACGGCACACGGCAAGGGTGCCCTCTTTCGCCTATCCTGTTTATATTAACAATGGAAGTATTTGCAGCCCACATACGCAAAAACAAAGAAATAAAAGGTATCACAATAGGACCCAATGAATTTAAAATCGCAATGTATGCGGATGATGTCCTTTTTTCAGTAACTTCTCCTAGTAGCACTATACCAGTAATACTTAGTGAGATTAAAAGATTTGGCACTTACTCACATTTTTTAGTAAATCAAACCAAGTCAGAGGTTCTAAACATTTCACTCAGCCCACCAGCCTTTCGTAAACTTTCACGAATATGCCCCTTACGCTTACAGTTAGAGTCAGTCAAATATTTGGGTATCCATCTCACCCCCAATCCCCTCACTCTCTTTAAGAAAAATTACGAGTCCTTACTTAACTCTATATCTAGAGACCTTAACACTTGGGCAACCAAAACGCTTACGTGGTGGGGTAGGATACACTCCATTAAAATGACAACATTACCCAAGATTTTATATTTACTGCAAGCCCTCCCAATACACCTTCCCACCTGGTTCTTAACACGGGTACAAGGACAGATAAACAACTATGTCTGGGGCAAGATCAGACCCAGGGTCAATAGACATACTTTATATAGGTCCACAATCTCAGGCGGAGTAGGACTGCCCAAACTAGAGGAGTACTATCACGCGGTAACTCTCCAGAGGGTACTAGACTGGCACGGATCAACATCACAAAAAGCGTGGGTGTCAATTGACTCCCATATACTACAGGTCCCTTTCGTGAGGGCATTATGTTGGGTCCCCCCGGACCTCAGACCAAAACAATGCGGACACCTAGACTTACACAAACATTTCTTTAAAGAATGGGAGAGAATAAAAACCCTGTATCCTCATATCTCTTCTGTTAGATCCCCATTGTTCCCAATAGCTCTTAACACAGAAATGACAGGGGGCTTAGATAGCGGATTTAGGAGTTGCAGAGAATGGGGGTATACAATCCCACTAAGCAGATTCTTGGAGAATGGGAAATTAATGGACAGACACAGATTAAAGACTATAGCAGACGGACGGTACGCACAATGGCTCAAATTTGCACAGCTTCAACATTTCCTACAAACAACTCCCCATAGGCAGGAGTTCCTTCGCCCACTCACCCCTTTTGAAAAACTATGCGACAGGGAGGCAGCGATTCCGGGCTCTCTATCCCGGTCTCGCTGTCTTCTACTAGAATCTCAAAACAACACACTGCCAAGTTTCGCGGCCAGATGGGAACTCAACCTCCACATGGATATTGATAGGGAAGCTTGGCACATCATATTTCAAAGAACGAAAAAATCATCTTCTTCCCCACAAATACTTGAAATGAATTACAAGCTTTTATCTCGCTGGTACCTAACCCCGACTAGACTGAGCACCATATACCCTGACTCTTCACGTATGTGCTGGAGAGGATGTGGCGAACAGGGAAGTTTGTTACATATGTGGTGGGATTGTCCCATAATAGCAAGACTGTGGAGGGAGGTGAAGGCAGACTTTCAGAAACTAGTGGGAGACGGGCTCCGACTAACAGCTAGAATAGCATTACTAAACGACGCTACTCACATCACATGCAAGTTGAGATCCCTCATAATTCAAATAGGACTGAATGGAGCCCGATCCTTAATTGCCAGAGCTTGGAAGACACCACTTTCCCCAACTAAAAAGATGTGGTTAGATAGAACTACTGAACTCATAAGTTTAGAGGAATATGGGTTCTTAAAGAGGGGCAAGCTCCCATTTTTCTTAGATGCCAAATTCCTATGGGAAAACATACATCCACCATCACAATATGCAGCACAATAGTAAGATTCACACAAGTAAAGATATCACTGGATGGAGGACTGGCCTGTTTCCCCCTCTCCTTCTGGCTCAGGGACCAGGAGTAATCCAGCGGAGGTACACCGACAACGGGTAAGTTAGTATAGCAGGAGATATAAGATAAGATAAATGTCTTTTATGATTTTGAGTAATGTAGCATTGATGAGCAATATTTATTACTTATGGAACACTGAGTTAGTTAAGAAATAGTAGTTAAGTTGGTTATGTATCATTATCGAAACAGTTGATTTGGATATAATGTCCTACTTAAATGATGTACAAAGACTGTATGACACCTTATGTAAAATGAAAATATAATAAATAAAAAAAAAATAAAATAACAAAGCCCCCCAAAATAAAAAAATGCCCTACCCTATACTAAATTACAAAAGTTAACAGCTCTATTACCTTACCAGCCCTTAAAAGGGCCTTTTGCGGGGCATGCCCCAAAGAAAACAGCTCTTTTGCCTGTAAAAAAACCCACAATACCCCCCCCCACATTACAACGCACCACCCACATACCCCTACTCTAACCCAAACCCCCCTTAAATAAACCTAACACTACCCCCTTGAAGATCTCCCTACCTTGAGTCGTGTTCACCCAGCCGGGCCGAAGTCTTCATCCGATGGGGCAGAAGAGGACATCCAGACCAGCAGAAGTCTTCATCCAAGCGGGGCAAGAAGAGATCTGCCATCCAGGCGGCATCTTCTATCTTCATCCATCCGGACTGGAGCGGCAGCATCCTGAAGACATCCGACGCGGAGCATCCTCTTCTTTCTTGATCCGACGACTAAATGACTGTACCTTTAAGTGACGACATCCAAGATGGCATCCCTTGAATTCCGATTGGCTGATAGGATTCTATCAGCCAATCGGAATTAAGGTAGGAAAAATCTGGCGTCCCTTGAATTCCCATTGGCTGATAGGATTCTATCAGCCAATCGGAATTAAGGTAGGAAAAATCTGATTGGCTGATTCAATCAGCCAATCAGATTCAAGTTCAATCCGATTGGCTGATCCAATCAGCCAATCAGATTGAGCTTGCATTCTATTGGCTGATCGGAACAGCCAATAGAATGCGAGGTCAATCAGATTTTTCCTACCTTAATTCCGATTGGCTGATAGAATCCTATCAGCCAATCGGAATTCAAGGGACGCCATCTTGGATGATGTCACTTAAAGGTACAGTAATTTAGTCATCGGATCAAGAAAGAAGAGGATGCTCCGCGTCGGATGTCTTCAGGATGATGCCACTCCAGTCCGGATGGATGAAGATAAAAGATGCCGCCTGGATGAAGACTTCTGATGGATGGAAGACCTCTTCTTGCCCTGCTTGGATGAAGACTTCTGCCGGTCTGGATGACCTCTTCTGCCACATTGGATGAAGACTTCAGCCCGGCTGGGTGAACACGACTCAAGGTAGGGAGATCTTCAAGGGGGTAGTGTTATGTTTATTTAAGGGGGGTTTGGGTTAGAGTAGGGGTATGTGGGTGGTGGGTTGTAATGTGGGGGGGGGTATTGTGTTTTTTTTTGACAGGCAAAAGAGCTGTTTTCTTTGGGGCATGCCCCGCAAAAGGCCCTTTTAAGGGCTGGTAAGGTAATAGAGCTGTTAACTTTCGTAATTTAGTATAGGGTAGGCCATTTTTTTTATTTTGGGGGGGTTTTGTTATTTTATTAGGGGGCTTAGATTAGGTGTAATTAGTTTAAAATTCTTGTAATATTTTTTTATTTTTTGTAATTTAGTGTTTGTTTTTTGTAATTTAGTGGGGTTTTTTTGTACTTTAGTTTAGTTTATTTAATTGTAGATAATTGTAGGTACTTGTAGTTAATTTATTTAATTTATTTAATGATATTGTAGTGTTAGGTTTAATTGTAACTTAGGTTAGGATTTATTTTACAGGTAATTTTGTAATTATTTTAACTAGGTAGCTATAAAATAGTCAATAACTATTTAATAGCTATTGTACCTAGTTAAAATAAATACAAATTTACCTGTAAAATAAATATAAATCCTAAGATAGCTACAATGTAATTATTATTTATATTGTAGCTATATTAGGGTTTATTTTACAGGTAAGTATTTAGTTTTAAATATGATTAATTTATTTAATTAATTTAATGATAGTGTAGTGTTAGGTGTAATTGTAACTTAGGTTAGGATTTATTTTACAGGTAAATTTGTATTTATTTTAGCTAGGTAGTTATTAAATAGTTATTAACTATTTAATAACTATTGTACCTAGTTAAAATAAATACAAAGTTGCCTGTAAAATAAATATAAATCCTAAAATAGCTACAATGTAACTATTAGTTATATTGTAGCTATATTAGGGTTTATTTTATAGGTAAGAATTTAGTTTTAAATAGGATTAATTAATTTAATTATAGTAATTTTATTTTGTTTTATTTAAATTATATTTAAGTTAGGGGGTGTTAGGGTTAGGGTTAGACTTAGTTTTAGGGGTAATAACTTAATTATAGTAGCGGCAACGTTGGGGGCGGGAGATTAGGGGTTAATAATTGTAGGTAGGTGGCGGCGATGTTAGGGAGGGCAGATTAGGGGTTAATAAAATGTATTATAGTGTTTGCGAGGCGGGAGTGCGGCGGTTTAGGGGTTAATACATTTTTTATAGTGGTGGCGATGTCCGGTCGGCAAATTAGGGGTAATACTTGTAGTAAGGTTGCTGCGATGTTGGGGGGGGCAGATTAGGGGTTAATAACTATAATGTAGGGGTCGGCGATGTTAGGGACAGCAGATTAGGGGTTAATAGCTATAATGTAGGTGGCGGCGATGTCCGATCGGCAGATTAGGGGTTAATACTTGTAGTTAGATTGCGGCGACGTTGGGGGGGGGCAGATTAGGGGTTAATAATTATAATGTATGGGTCGGCGATGTTAGGGACAGCAGATTAGGGGTTAATAGCTATAATATAGGTGGCGGCGATGTCCGGTCGGCAGAATATGAGTTAATACTTGTAGTTAGATTGCAGCGACATTGGAGGGGGGCAGATTAGGGGTTAATAACTATAATGTAGGGGTCGGCGATGTTAGGGACAGCAGATTAGGGGTTAATAGCTATAATGTAAGTGGCGGCGATGTCCGGTCGGCAGATTAGGGGTTAATACTTATAGTTAGATTGCGGCGACGTTGGGGGGGGCAGATTAGGGGTTAATAACTATAATGTAGGGGTCGGCGATGTTAGGGACAGCAGATTAGGGGTTAATAGCTATAATGTAGGTGGCGGCGATGTCCGGTCGGCAGATTAGGGGTTAAATAATTTTATTATAGGGTTTGCGATGTGGGGGGGTTAATACTTGTAGTTAGATTGCGGCGACATTGGGGGGGCAGATTAGGGGTTAATGAAATTTATTATAGTGTTTGCGAGGTGGGAGTGCGGCGGTTTAGGGGTTAATACATTTATTATAGTGGCGGCGATATCCGGTCGGCAGATTAGGGGTTAATAAGATAATGCAGGTGTCAGCGATAGCGGGGGCGGCAGATTAGGGGTTAATAAGTGTTAGATTAGGGGTGTTTAGAGACTCGGGGTACATGTTAGGGTGTTAGGTGCAGACTTAGTGTTTCCCCATTTTCAGCCGAAACTGCCCCATTGTTTCCTATGGGGGAATGCCGAATTTTACCGAGCTAATTCGGATTTATTCGAAGATACGGCAGCTATTTCGGATTCATTCGGTAGATTCGGAAGTATTTTAATTCGGAAATTCAAATCGATCCGAATCTCCGAATTTACCAAATTTTCAGAATTTCCGAATTAATCCGAAACGAATCGCACATGTCTATTTATTGGTTCAAGCAGAGCTAGCAGCAGCAGTAGTCAAAGCACTCGTAGACTCACTAGCGGTAGTACTAGTAGTCATCTGAGTCCACCCTCTAAATTTCAAAGGGCTGTAAGTAAAAATTCAAGTTCACAATCCTCTAGAAGGGTTAATAGGTCCTCCTCTGAGACCAGGAAGCAGTCCACATTTCGGCGGCGTCTTAATTTTCCGGAGCTTCCCCCTAAAACAACTAGTACAATCACTAGTGCCAGTTGTGTCACCACCTCTGCTATGTCCAGTTCTAGTACCGTGTTGCCAACTAAAATGTTTTACAGTAGAAGCCAAACAGTACCAAAGCAGGCTTTTTCCAGTGAACATTCATTTAAGCAGCCCAAACGTGAAGTATTTGAGTATGAGTAAGAAAAAATTTCTCATGCTGATACTGCCACCACCACCACTGCTACTGCCAGTGCGAACATTACTGATAGCCCATCTGCTATTGATATACGTGAAGAGGGCACCAGTAGTCACCAGGGAGAAGAGGGCTCCCCAACATATGTCGCTAGTGATAAATCCATGTTTACTGACATGGACGAATCAGCATCATCTTATAATTTTGAACCAGATGATCAAATTCACTATCCACCTACCCAGCATTCACAGTATTCTATAGATTTGTATTCCTCTCCGTCTCCAACATCGTCACCACGAGTGTCACCGAGATCTCCAATAGCTTGTGTTGTTGAGTCTCCCGGCCAGATTGTAGTTAGTGCACCCGCCACTACTGGTAGGCCACTAACCTCCTCCATTCCCACCATCCCTTCAATGTTTAGGCCTCCTCCTGTTACATCACAGAGAGAAGGACATGAAAAAACAAAAACAAAAGAAGTTGCTACTGCATGTGCGGCCAAAGAAACTGTCACAAAAGATTCTTCACTGCACAGTGACAAAGGTACCCGTCGTGCACAAGTGTGGGAGCATTTTGAGGCTATTGGTGATGGTCGCCAAGCCAAATGCAAATTGTGTGGTAGGGAAGTCAGCCGGGGTAGAGTGTTGGGGCATCTGACCAATTCAGGAATGAACCAACACCTTCGTACCCATCACAAGCCAGTGGTGTTAAGGGAAGAAAGTGGTGTCTCTGCTCCAGCCAGCACTACTAGGGGAACTACTACTAGCAGTGTCACAGTCACCACCAGTAGGAATCACAAGGGGCATGGTGATCATGCCTCTTCTGGTGCAGCTGCTATCAGTGTCAGCCAACATCCCATGAAATCCACCCAGCCCACAATGGAGCAATTTGGTGTATTTCATTCCAGTCGGATGTCAAGAAAGCAGGTGAGAAAAATTACACGTCTCATTGGCCAGCTCATAGCGGTTGGAGGGGCTCCTTTAAATATGGTGGAAGGGGACACCTTTAAACAACTTATGGAGGCAGTTGCACCCCATTATAAAGTTCCTGCTCGTACCACATTCAGTAGATCTGTAATTCCCTCACTTTACCGATCATGCGTTGTTGTTTTGAAGGAGGAGCTGGTAAAGGCTGCTGGACAGTCAGTGCACTTCACCACTGACCTATGGAGTGCTCCTAGTGGCCATCATGCCTTCCTGTCTTTGACGGCACATTGGTGGCTGCCAAATGTGTCACCACCAGTTATATCAGCCAAAAGTTCAGGCTCAAAAACCTCAGACTCAGTGACTGGTGCAGTAGCCAAGGGGTACCGCTCCTTTCTCCTGCATGCTGAGGTGATGGATCATCAGCACACCTCACAGAACATCCGACATGCACTGAATAATATGGTGGCTCAGTGGCTAGGAGAGCAGGCAGGGACAAAGGCACAAATGGGTTTTGTTGTCACCGATGTGGCAGCCAATATGCTAAAGGCGCTATGGGATGGCGGGTTTGTGGGTATATGCTGTTCGGCACATGTACTGCATCTTGTTGTTAAGGCTGCCCTCGATCACGACACCGGAAGGTTGGCAACACTTTTGGAGTGTTGCCGAAAAATAGCTGGCCACTTCCATCATAGTGTCAAAGATAGCCATCTCCTTAGGCAGGAACAGAAACATTTTGGACTTGCAGAGCACCGGCTCAAACAAGATGTGAGTACTAGATGGAACTCCACATTAGATATGCTGGAGCGTATATTAGAACAGCAAAAGGCAATCCATGCAATGGCATACAAACATTCCATTGGCATTGACAGACCACTGGGCAGGGATGACTGGGCCATGATTGAACAGGTAGTGGCAGTCCTCACACCTTTTCGGGCGGTGACAGAAAATTTAAGTCAAGAGAATACTAGCCTGGCACAAGTCATTCCCCTCTTCACTCACCTCTCAAACCTATTAGATAATTTCCTTACTAATAGGGAAGTATCGCCTGGTGGTAATCTTCATGATGATGTTGCTGCCCTTGTAAGGAGGTTGAAGGAGCAACTGACTCGGCGCGTAAAAGAGTGCATCGACATAAGCCCTCACTACATGCGAGCCACACTTTGTGATCCCAGAGTAAAGGGAAAGATAGCACTCCATACAAATAGCTTGACCTCATGGAGGGACAAATTGATACAGAGGGTGCGTGATAGACAAAAAAAATGTCACCTGAAGAGGAAGATGAAGAGATGACAGAGTCTGATAGTGATACTCTGTCACCTAAAACCAAAAGCTTTAGCACTGCTGCTTGTCCTCGTCCCACCACAGCAGCTACTTTTTGGGCTGATACACTGGGCACATTGGTTGGAGACATTAGAGATCCCCCGATGAAAGAGAGCAATGCTGCCGAAATGGTTAAGCTTTACCTATCTCAACCTCCCCTGCCCCCCAGTACAGATCCCTTGACATTTTGGGATGAAAAGAGGTATTTGTGGCCTGTCCTGTCTGTGGTAGCCCAAGAGCTAGTTTCCTGTCCCCCAACCAGCGTCCACAGGGAACGTGTATTTTCAATCACAGAAAATACACTTTCACCTCATCGTTCACAGTTGTCCCCCCAGCTCCTGGAGCAGATGACATTTTTAAAAATAAATCTACCAAAGCTGGGTTACCCAGCTCTCAGCTTTGATTCTGATTAAAAAGTGGATATAATCTCCTGCTGACCCACTTGTGCAGTGTGCCAGTCAGTACTGGACTGGGAATTAAAATCATCCCTGGAAAATTGGGCGAACAGCCCTATTTTCCATTCACTCAGTATAATGCACACATTCAATTTTTCTCAAAGGTGATATTACTGGGATACTCCTTCCCCACAATATTTAGTTTCAGAATTATAGTATATTATTTTTTAATTAATTTTTCCCCATATTCTTGCTATATGCACTGTAAAGCCCAATTACATTCATTAATCAGCACTTTAAATTGTAGCTTTTCTAGCCATAGCTGCTGCCGCCCACCAATACATTTACTGGTATCCCGTTAGGCTAATCCGGCTTTGCTGGTTGTCATTACATGACAAATCATCATGGCTCCTTAAGCAAAAGATCTCTTATTTTGATGATATTTTGTAGTTAGCTAGAGGTCATCAATCAAGTAACTTCCCAAATTCAACATTTTCTACCCCTCTTTGAGATATAATATATTTTATTCCCACTACAGCAGGGTATCCATCCAAAAATGTAAAACAAATTCCAAATAATTTAAACTTAAAAGCTAAGGCCAAAAAATACAGTTATTTTGATTTATTTTAGTAATTTGAAGGTAACGTCATGTGACCTTCAACCTTAAATATTTCATAATAAACATTGAAATGTTATGTGACGATTTGTCATTGAATGGCGACCAAAAAATAACCTTCTACGTCACAGCGATTTTACTTCCCAAGGGTGTGATGGTTGATTTTATTACAATTTCAACTTTGTATTGACTTTCTTTATATTTTTTGTTATTTTTTTATATCTTGATTTAGCCTAAACAAGCTTGCTCAAGCATTTGTATTAGTGTATCCATTTTTTTTTTAATCGTTTATAATTAAGTGCACCTTAATCATAATTTTACAATTGTTAACACATATTTACACGTTACACGAAAAGTTTCTGTTGTAAGCATTGTCACACATTAGTTACAGTTCGAGTTAAGCCACAAATTTTTTTATTAGTTAGTGGGAGTTTTGGAGACTGTTATCCAAAATTATTGTCTTAATTTTTAAGAAAAAAAACTTTGAATTACAACTAAGAATAATATTTTTGGGCACTAAGAAAAAATATTAGTGCTAGAAAAAAATATAGATTTAACAATCAGCCAGCTGCTACCATACGCAAAAAAATACGGTTAATTTCTAGGACAGTGTTGTCATTCTGGAAGTCCGCTCCTCATAAGAAAAAAATACAATAATATTAATGCTTTGCACAGAGGCACAAACAAGTGAGTGACTTTTAAATTTACCACTTAATCCACATTCCATCATTTATTTCCATTTATCAATAAAATATTCTCTGTTTCTTTCTAATATTTTTCAGAGAATACTAAAGAAAAACTGTAGACTTGACTTTGAGGGAGGAGACAGACCTTAAAAAAGAGGATGCTACAAGGAGTTCACGGGTAAGAATTATCAATACATGTGTACTTCAAAATAATTTTTATTAAACTGGCATGAAGTGCTGCTCATAAAGAAGGTTTTAATTTAACTTTCAATTGAAACCTCTGTAAAATAATATAAGTATCACAGCTAGTAATTTTGAGACATAAAATTAAGTAATATAATAAACTTCTATCTATGTTTCAGGTGATGAAACATTGTGTTGATTTAGATAAATTGCATCCAAAATGGATTCGTGCATGTGATCTATTGCTTGCCTCTGTTCTTTGTTGACACGGGCTAATGTCCTGTCTATGTGTCTATGTAAATCCTTTCTCATATTGTTGACCGCTTTTGTCAAATTTTTTGTTGCCAGTAAATTTTCAAGAAGTAATTCTTCCGTCCGGCTATACCGATGTTGTGTTTCCGGTTCTGTTGGCTTGTCTTGTTCCAGTTGAGGTGGTTGATTCTGGGCTGTCTGCTCATCCACAATGGGGGCATGATGTTCTGTTGATGGTTGGTCAACGATGACAGATGACGATGGTGAGAAGCATGTTTGTTCAATATTTACTACAGGACTTTCCTCTACACTAAGAACAGGTGAATGCAGTTGACTGCTATGGCTTCCACCTGCAGAAATGCCTCGTAGTTCTGAAATAGATGAAACAGTAATCAAATGTTATTATTTTGTTGTATGAAAACCAATGTATTTGTGGACATGTTGTACAGACATAGAAAGACTCTCGCTAAAAGATTTCTTCCATAATATCTAAGAAAAAGACAGCAACAGACTATCCACAAACTTTTATTATACATTATTCGCTCAAATATATTTTAATATCCAGGATGGACAGATTTTATCTCTCTGTCAAATCTAAATAAAAGTTATATTCAATTAAAGGGATACTAACCCCACATCTTTTCTTTCATGATTCTGATAGAACATGCAATTTTAAGCAACTTTCTAATTTACTCCTATTATCAATTTTTCTTTGTTCTCATGTTATCTTGATTTGAAAAAGCAGTAATAAAAGGTTAGGAGCCGGCCCATTTTTAGTTCAGCACCTTGGTAGAGCTTGCTGATTGGTTTGCTACATTTAGCCACAAATCAGCAAGTGCTACCCAGATGCTGAACAAAAAATGGTCCGGCTCTAAAGCTTACAGTACTGCTTTTTCAAATCAAGATAGCATGAGAACAAAGAAAAATTGATAGTAGGAGTAAATTAGAAAGGTGCTTAAAATCTCATGCTCTATCTGAATCATGAAAGAAAAAAATTGGGTTTAGTATCCCTTTAACAAATTTATTTGTAGAAAAATTGCGTAATAAATCATTTGTAGCGGATTATTTTTGCTATAGTAAAGGCCTAATTACATAAAATGTCCAGATAATTATTGCCTGTCTTGTTTGTTTATATTTTCAGTTTGTTATAACTTACGTGGAGGAGTAGTGGGCATCTCTCCACTTCCAGAGGCTGCTACTGGTGGGATCCGAATCCAAGTTACTATACTAACACTGTTAAATATAGAATAAAATCAGCACAAGCCAAGGTATACTAAATTATAGATAATAAGTTTGTGTGAAGACATCAATATTTATTTTGAATATTAAATTATTTTTTTTAAATGGTAAAGCATAGCAAAAAAAAATTATTTAATGAAAACGTGAATACTGTGCCATACATTTGGCTGAGAATGGTCAGCTGATAGTCGCAACAAGTGGATGGCCGGCAGAATCATTATCAGGCTGATGAAAGTCATTATATGAAAATCACGATACAATGGATAATAAAACAAATATTTGACTTTCAATATTTTGAAAGAGCAGGAAATATAAAGCAGCATTATAAATTTATAGTCCTATCATAACATTTGTTTTGTTGTCTTCTTATTATTGTTATTTTATAAATCAAGAATGTAAGCAAGCACTATGCCGCTATGCATGGGTTGGAAAGAAAAAAAATAAACGGAGACCAGGCTTACATTATTGGTTTGTAAAATAAAGATAATAATAGAACAAAGAAAAATTGAGTATCAAATAATTGAGTAGATTAATTTGCTGCAGATTCTAGTATGAAATCATGAAAGAAAAATGTTTGGTTCATTATATCTTTAAGCACAACACTTGATCATGGAAAGTAACTTGCCAAGAAAAAGGTAACAGGGCTAGTGAACTGGGACAGGATACATTTTGAATGTAATACTCTGGGAGTAGAAATCTAATCTTCAATCCATTTTTTTTCTAAAACCAATGTTTGTATTCCTTATTTAGGTACTTACCACCAGAACTAGGCTGAGGCGTGCTTGGGGCTGATCGCCCTGCAGAGTATTTTTGGGGATCTGGAAAACATCAAGGATAAGAGACAGGTAAGTCTAACACGTGTATTAGTGAACAATAGTTATTAGTGATGGGCTAGGGAACTGGGACAGGGTACTATTTGAATGTAATACTCTGGGAGTAGAAATCTAATCTTCAATCCATTTTTTTTTTCTAAAACCTATGTTTGTATTCCTTATTTAGGTACTTACCAGAACTAGGCTGAAAAGTGCTAGGGGCTGATGATCGCCCTGCAGAGTATTTTCGGGGATCTGGAAAACATCAAGGATAAGAGACAGGTAAGTCTAACACGTGTATTAGTGAACAATAGTTATTATTAGTGATGGGCTAGGGAACTGGGACAGGGTACTATTTGAATGTAATACTCTGGGAGTAGAAATCTAATCTTCAATCCATTTTTTATTCTAAAACCTGTTTGTATTCCTTATTTAGGTACTTACCAGAACTAGGCTGAGACGTGCTTGGGGCTGATGATCGCCCTGCAGAGTATTTTCGGGGATCTGGAAAACATCAAGGATAAGAGACAGGTAAGTCTAACGCATGTATTAGTGTATTAAAAAAAAAAACTATACAGGCCAGGTAGTGAAATATATATAGAAAATCTTGTCAACAGCCCATAATAGGCATTTAAATGTGATGGTCTATTTTTTATATTTTAAATATTTGAAGTCACATTACAGAAAAAAAGATGCAAAGGCCACAGCGTATAAAATTCAGGTATTGATGAGGTAGGGAAAGACAAAAAAAAGGGCCTTGGGAGGGAAAGAGAAGAAAGGTGGCATGAGGAAAAAGGATATAGAGGAACAACAAATTAAGGGGCATAGGGGAGAGAGGGGAACACAACAGAAGGGCCATGGTGAGGGAGAAGGATGATATATATATATATATATATATATATATATAATAACTAGTATTTATATAGCGCCTTTCTCACAGTGGGACTCAAACTCTTGAAGCGCATTTTCAGCGCTCGCTCTCAAAATTAAAAAAAAACGGCAGGTGAATAGTTATAGTTGTTATTATTAAGAAATTTAATGGTACTCATTTGAGCGACATCAGAAGGATTAAGGGCTGAGTTGGCCCTGCTGGGATTTGAACCTTTGTATCTTTGAACAGGCTTTTGTAGTCAGGGCATTTTGACAATCGAGCTACCTCACCGGCCTTATATAAAGTGTGATTTTGATTCTGTCATATACAACTATGCCAGATGCATTCATATTCCATCTTTCACATACACAATTCACATACACAAGAAATGTATGTGGATGATGGAAGTTGAGTTATGACATATGTTTATGTAACTATGTATGCTGCCTAGAATGCAACTCCCGTCATACATGATTTTTGCCTTACAGATATGGGTCTTTCTTTATTTGTTTAAAACAAAAAAACAAAAAACTAAATTGTAATAGCTAAAGGATAAATCGATTGTCTTGTCTTCCACTTTATTCCCTTTTTTTTTTTTTTTTTATTTCCACACACATGAAAAGTAATCAAAGTAATCATATATTTAATTTTACTCACCAGCTCTCTTTTGCCTGACAGATTCGTCTCTCCTACTTGAGCTTCCGTCACCAACAGACTCTTCAAGAAGCTTGTCCCGCACCTCCATCTCCCAACTGTTGAAATGCACTCTTTTTGTGGAGTGCATCAATGACATCTTCTTTTTGACAATTGCCCTGCAATCATAATACCTAGAAATCAAATAAAAACATATTTTTGGTTAGAAAATAATAAAAAAAAATTTTTTGAAAAACTATACTGACTTTATTTGAAAATAAGGATTGCTTACATTTTGCATCTGATACATCCAAAGAATACCAGCAGAGCTATTGGAAATGACTGACAGTGCCTGACCTTTACCACGGATTTTTATAGATTTAAAAAGTTATATTATAGAGATGGATAGATTAATAGAAATTTTTTAAAGTTAGTACAGTGTTTGCTTATCTGGTATACATTGAAATGGACTATAAAGTCAAAATAAAGTTTTATGATTCTGAATCAGCTAGATCAGATAATTGGAAAGTTAAGGGGACATGAAAAGAAAACCAAATATTTTGCCTGATTCAGATAGAGGATATCATTTTCAAAAAATTTCGCATTTACTTCGATTTTCTAATTTATTTCATTCTCTTGGTATCATTTATTGAAGGAGCAGCAATGCACGAATAATTTCTAACAAAACACCTGGGTGAGCCAATCAAAATTGAAATATATGTATATGCACTGTGCAGCTACCAATCATCAGCGAGAAAATAGCTTCTCTGCTGCTCCAAAGCTTGCCTAGAAAAACATTTCAACAAATGATAACAAGAGAAGGAAGATAATCAAATAATATACGTTATTTTGAAAGTTATTTAATTAAAATTGAATTATCTATATGAATCGTGGAAAAAACATTGATTCATGTCCTTTTAAGTATAAACATTTAATAATTTACTTCATTTATATAAATTTACAGTGTTTTTATGTAATAACTTCCTGAGCATGTGCAGAAGCTCACAGGGTATACATATAGGGCATATTTATCAAGGTCTGGCGGACCTGATCCGACAGTGCGGATCAGGTCCGACAGACCTCGCTGAATACGGCGAGCAATACGCTCAACCTATTCAGCATTGCACCAGCAGCTCACAAGAGCCCCTGGTGCAACGCCACCCCCTGCATACTCGCGGACAATAGGACGCCAGCAGAGGGGTGTCAATCAACCCGATCGTACTCGATCGGGTTGTATTGTTGCGAGTTTTGTCCGCCTGTGGAGCAGCGGTCTTTGTGACCGCTGCTTCATAACTGCTATTTCTGGTGAGCCTGCAGGCTCGCCAGAAACACGGGGCATCAAGCTCCATTCGGAGCTTGATACAACATATGCCCCATAGTCTGTGATTGGATGATATCTGTCACATATACAGGTGACCATAAACAAATAATTGGTATAAAAATAATTATATACATTTTAATGAAGTGTTAGAATTGCATTGTATTTTTATTAGCTATAGCTATTTCTTAATTATGTTATTTATTAAACAGCATGAGCGGTCCTTTAACAATAAGACTAGAGAGTGAGACTGCAGCATGAGCGGTTCCTCTAACAATAAGATATTTATATTATAAGGACAGGTATGTTTGTCTGATGCAGTCATGCACATACTAGAGAGAGTGAGACTGCAGCATGAGCGGTCCTCTAACAATAAGATATTTATATTATAAGGACAGGTATGTTTGTCTGATGCAGTCATGCACATACTAGAGAGAGTGAGACTGCAGCATGAGCGGTCCTCTAACAATAAGATATTTATATTATAAGGACAGGTATGTTTGTCTGATGCAGTCATGCACATACTAGAGAGTGAGACTGCAGCATAAGCGGTCCTCTAACAATAAGATATTTTATATTATAAGGACAGGTATGTTTGTCTGATGCAGTCATGCACATACTAGAGAGAGTGAGACTGCAGCATGAGCGGTCCTCTAACAATAAGATATTTATATTATAAGGACAGGTATGTTTGTCTGATGCAGTCATGCACATACTAGAGAGTGAGACTGCAGCATAAGCGGTCCTCTAACAATAAGATATTTATATTATAAGGACAGGTATGTTTGTCTGATGCTGTCATGCACATACTAGAGAGTGAGACTGCAGCATGAGCGGTCCTCTAACAATAAGATATTTATATTATAAGGACAGGTATGTTTGTCTGATGCTGTCATGCACATACTAGAGAGAGTGAGACTGCAGCATGAGCGGTCCTCTAACAATAAGATATTTATATTATAAGGACAGGTATGTTTGTCTGATGCAGTCATGCACATACTAGAGAGAGTGAGACTGCAGCATGAGCGGTCCTCTAACAATAAGATATTTATATTATAAGGACAGGTATGTTTGTCTGATGCAGTCATGCACATACTAGAGAGAGTGAGACTGCAGCATGAGCAGTCCTCTAACAATAAGATATTTATATTATAAGGACAGGTATGTTTGTCTGATGCAGTCATGCACATACTAGAGAGTGAGACTGCAGCATGAGCGGTCCTCTAACAATAAGATATTTATATTATAAGGACAGGTATGTTTGGCTGATGCTGTCATGCACATACTAGAAAGAGTGAGACTGCAGCATGAGAAAAACATACCTGGACTTAAAAAATATTACAACCAACGCTGAATGTGCAGTGGAGAGTAGATCAGGAAACTGCGCGAGAAAAGCATGAAGACGGCGCTGCTCAAAGTGAATTTGATAATAAATTGATAAGTATAATTTTTTTTAGAAATGAATATTTAAAGGCACACTGAAAACAAATTTTTTCTTTCACGATTCAGGTAGAGCATGGAATTTTAAAAATTTTTTAAATTTAATACTATTATTTTTTTTCCTTTAGTCAGTCTCCTTGGAGCTTGATTTGAAAAAGAAGGAAGAATTTTTTTCTTTCTTGATTTAGAAAGAACATGTCATTTTAAACAACTTTCTAATTTACTTCTATTATCTAATTTGCTTCATTCTCTTGATATCACTTGCTGAAAAGCATATATAGATATGTTCAGTAGCTGCTGATTGGTTGCTGCACCTAAAGGCCTTGTGTGATTGGCTCACACATGTGCATTGCTATTTCTTCAACAAAGGATATCTAAAGAATTGAGCAAATTAGATAATAGAAGTAAATTGGAAAGTTGTTTAAAATTGCATGCCCTATCTGAATCATGAAAGTTTAATTTTAACTAGACTGTCCCTTTAAGAAATGGAACAATTTTTGATTCAGCATCTTGGATAGCGATTGCTGATTGGTGGCAACATTTAGCCAACAATCATCAAGCATTACCCAGGTACTGACCCAAGGATGGGCTGGCTCATAGGCTTACATTCATTCTTTTTCCAATAAAGATAGTTACCAAGGGGTTAATTTATCAAGCTCTATATGGGGTTTCATGCCCCTGAGGCTCGCCGGAAAAGTTATGAAGCAGCTGTCATTTATCGATGTGCGGCGGACATGATTCGCTACATCGTATCATTTCCCCTCGCACATTAATACATTGACCCCCAAGAGAACACAGAAAATTTGAGTAAATTAGAAAGTTGATAAAAAAAAACATTGATGCTCTATCGGAATCATGAAAGAAATAATTTGAGTTAAGTGTCCCTTTACGTTTGAATCTGACTTTGTGCCCCATAAAGTTGATTAAAGTTTATCCCTTGCCTTTATTTATAAATCATTAGAAGACAAATATATACAATCCAACAAATGAATATATTTGGTATTGGTTGGGCAAAGTTTCCATCTTAAATTCTGTAAATATTATAAAAAAGGCCTTAAATGGATAATAAATAGTAAACACAAACATTTTATTTCAAGATAGAGATGAAAATTTAAACAATTATATAATTTAATAGTAAGTCATTATTTCTTCATTCACATGGAATCTTTATTTGAAAGCAGGAATTAGCATTTTTTAGGTGCAGAACCTGGGTTGCACTTGCTTATTGGTTTGTTAAATGTTGCCACCAATCTCAAAAGCTCGCCAGGGTACTAAAACAAAAAATGGCCAGGCTCTGTCCTGTCCTTAACTTATCAAATTACAATTTCAAATAAAGATAACAAGAGAAAAAAGACAAATTAATAATAAAATAGGAGTAATTTAGAAAGTTGATTAAAAAATAAATGCTCTAGCAGAATCATGAAATACATTTTCAGAGTTTACTATCCCTTTAAGCTTGACTTACATTCCTGCTTTTTCAAATAAAGATGCCATGACAATGAAAAATAATATTAATTGAATGTATTTCTTTAGTTTACACATTTTGGCCTGTGTAGTATGTACACACAGGCTAACACACACTAGAGTTAGTTTTTTACTATAAAAGAAAATTGTTTTTGAAAACTTACCGGTGCTTGACACAGGCGGCTGTCCCCTCCACTACTCCAACTGCGAAGACGGCATCGCGAACAGTGTTCCATGCCGCTTGCTTGGCCGAGGAGAAAACACTGGATGAAAATAAAATGTGCCTGACTTTGAGCACAGCAGACACTAGACACAAATTTTCATCTGCTGTAAAAATTGGCCCTCTGTGTCTTGGTGATGAGGCACACTCTTCAACAGCACTAGAGTAAGACTCAGAGGAACTTTTAAGTGGCCTCCTCCTCTTACAATGTTTTTTGGCACTGGTGTGCTTACCATGCCTCTCCTTCTCCCTACCTACCCTCTCCCTAGTACTACCAACTTGGTCCCTAAGCCTATGATGAATCCTCCTATGCCTATCCCTACCTCTATCACTATCCCTATTATTATTACTGGTACTCTCCCTAGCTCCACGGTCCCTATCCCTACGTCCACTATCACTACGTCTAGTACTACTCTCCCTAGCTACACTGTCCCTATCTCTACTGTCCCTATCACCTCCATGAACAATACTACCAATTTCTGTACCAGACATTCTCTCTCCAACAACCTGCTCTCTTCAAATCACAAAAAAATATAAGAATCAGATATTAGTTACATGGGTGTGGCTATAGTATGCAGGAGTGATGCAAGCATAATTGTCAACCAGGCTGCCTGATTGGCTGCACAGTGCACACACACTGCACAGTCTAAATAATTATAAAGATAGTGTTTAAATGACATATTACATTTATTTATTATTAATATATTACAGTCATTTAAAAGTGGAATACAATACATTTCATTTATGAATAATATTTGATATGATTAAATAATATCTAATCGATTAGAAAAACAAATAGAATGTATCCGAAATAATCTAACCGAATCGTATATGAAATAAAAAAAAACATCATAAATTACTATTCGGACCGAAATTACGTATCGGTCCGAAATTACGTATCGGTCCGAAATTACGAATCGAACAAATTAACTAAATTACGAACGTTACCGAAACGAATAAGTATGCATACCGAATTAATTCGACCGAAATGAGCCGGAAAAAAACAACGAATTGAAACGAAACTAAACAAATTTTTCGACACATGTCTACCGAGAACCTTTGAGAAGATTCTTGGAGCTGTTGCTAGGCCAAAAGGAAGAGCAACAAATTGGTAATGCTTGTCTAAAAAAGAGAATCTCAGGAACTGATATCGATCTGTATTAATCGGAATATGAAGATATGCATCCTGTAAGTCTATTGTGGACATATAATGCCCTTGCTGAACAAAAGGCAGAATAGACCTTATAGTCACCATTTTGAAAGTTGGTACTCTTACATATCGATTCAAAACTGGTCTGAATGAATTTTCTTTCTTTGGGACAATGAATAGATTTGAATAAAACCCCAGACCCTGTTCCTGAAACGGGACTGGCATGATTATCCCAGATAACTCCAGGTCTGAAACACACTTCAGTAAAGCCTGAGCCTTTACTGGGTTTTGCTGGAATGCATGAGAGAAAAAATCTTCTCACAGGCAGTCTTACTCTGAATCCTATTCTGTACCCCTGAGAGACAATATTCTGAATCCAATGATTTTGGACCGAATTGATCCAAACATCTTTGAAAAATCT
Source organism: Bombina bombina (assembly GCF_027579735.1). Classification (NCBI taxonomy): domain Eukaryota; kingdom Metazoa; phylum Chordata; class Amphibia; order Anura; family Bombinatoridae; genus Bombina; species Bombina bombina. Next base: position 109,654,655 of record NC_069506.1, on the reverse strand, counting down.
TAATCTGCCCCCTACCAGCTGAGCTGGAATAAGGGCCGCACCTCCATGCAGACTTGAGGGCTGGCTTTGATCTCTTAAATGGCTTGGATTTATTCCAAATTGAAGAAGGCTTCCAATTGGAAACAGATTCCTTGGGGGAAGAATTAGGTTTCTGTTCCTTATTTAGGAACGAAAATGGTTAGAAGCTTTAGATTTACCCTTAGATCTTTAATCCTAAGGCAAAAAAATTCCCTTCCCCCCAGTGACAGTTGAAATGATTGAATCCAACTGTCAACCAAATAATTTATTACCTTGGAAAGAAAGAGATAGCAATCTGGACTTAGAAGTCATATCAGCATTCCAAGATTTAAGCCACAAAGGTCTTCTAGCTAAAATAGCTAAAGACATAGATTTAACACCAATTTTGATGATATCAAAAAATTGCACAACAAATGAAATTATTAGCATGTTGAATCAAGTTAACAATGATAGACAAATCATGATCCGATACCTGTTGCGCTAAAGTTTCCAACCAAAAAGTTGAAGCAGCTGCAACATCAGCCAAATAAATTGCAGGCCTAAGAAGAAGACCTGAATATAAATAAGCTTTCCTTATATAAGATTCAAGTTTCCTATCTACAGGATCTTTAAAATAAGTACTATCTTCCATAGGAATAGTAGTACGTTTAGCAAGAGTAGAGATAGCCCCATCAACTTTGGGGATCTTTTCTCAAAATGCCAATCTAACTGCTGGCAAAGGATACAATTTTTTAAACCTTAAAGAAGGAATAAAAGTAGTACCAGGCCTATTATATTCCTTAGAAATCATATTAGAAATAGTATCAGGAACTGGAAAAACCTCTGGAATAACCACAGGAGGTTTATAAACAGAATTTAAATGTTTACTAGTTTTAATATCAAGAGGACTAGTCTCCTCAATATCCAATATAATCAACACTTCTTTAACAAAGAACGATTGTACTCCATTTTAAATAAATAAGTAGATTTGTCAGTGTCAATATCTGAGGAAGGATCTTCTGGATCAGATAGATCCTCATCAGAGGAGGATAATTCAGTATGTTGTTCAGTATATTTGAAATTTCATCAACTTTATGAGAAGTTTCAAAAGACCTTTACATTTATTAGAAGGCGGGATGGCAGACAAAGCCTTCTGAATAGAATCAGCAATAAATTCTTATAAATTCACAGATAAATCTTGTACATTATATGTTAAAAGAACAGCAACAGGCAATGTACTATTACTGATGGAAACATTCTCTGCATGTAAAAATTTATCATGACAATTTATTACAAACCACAGCTGGAGATATAATCTCCACAAGATTAAAACAAATGTTCTTAGCTTTGGTAGAACTGTTATCAGTCAGCAGGATTCCAACAGTGATTTCTGAGACAGGATCAGATTGAGACATCTTGCAAATGTAAGAGAAAAAAACAACATATAAAGCAAAATTATCAATTTCCTTATATGGCAGTTTCAGGAATGGGAAAAAACAGCATAGCCCCCTGATAGAGAAAAAAGGCAAGAGGCATATAGGAATGGGTTTTAAAATAATGAAAATATTTGGCGCCAAGTATGATGCACAAACAAACAGAGAATTTTTTTTTCAACAACATCCGGAAATGACACACTTGCATCATTGAAGACGCATTCTTGTGAAAGGACTTGGCGTCAACCAAGATGCCGGAAATGACGAATTTGCGTAATCGAACGTAACTTCGCAGCAAAAAAGTCTTGCGCCAAAAATGATACAATATAGTTTGGCATTTCGCGCCCTCGCGAGCCTAATTCTGCCCGCAAATTTAAAATGACAGTCAATTGAAAAAGGACTATACCCCAGGTAAGAAATAAATTTTCCTAAAAATGCATTTCCCAGATATGAAACTGACAGTCTGCAAAAGGAAATATACTGAAACCTGAATCATGGCAAATATAAGTACAATACATATATTTAGAACTTTATATAAATACATAAAGTGCCAAACCATAGCTGAGAGTGTCTTACGTAATGAAAAACATACTTACCAAAAGACACCCATCCACATATAGCAGATAGCCAAACCAGTACTGAAACGGTTATCAGTAGTGGTAATGGAATATGAGAGTATATCGTCGATCTGAAAAGGGAGGTAGGAGATGAATCTCTACGACTGATAACAGAGAACCTATGAAATAGATCCCCGTGAGGAAGACCATTGCATTCAATAGGTGATACGGACCTCTCAACGCTGCTTTTTAACCCTAACGCAAGACTCGTAATCTAGGCGATTGTTTCTGCACAGGTCATAAGGTTCGCTTAAATTAATGTAGGAAAAAAAACTTCTTATATCCACCATACTCCTCTCCCTGCTGATATTTCACTAATGCGTCAGTGTAGGTACAAGGCTTCCAGTCGCTATATCTGTAGTTATATACTTTTTACTTTTATCATTATTACTTCATAGTGCACACTTTTACTTGTGCATGGTGCCAGTATATGATTTATATAATCCTCCTACAATTTATACAAAAAAGGTGGTCTTTCCTTTTGAGACCCAAGAGTGGTCTCTTCTATCTTCAGATTAGCTACTCTAGCATTATATATTATACTGTGCTGGGAGGCCCAAGAGTGGCCTCATGAGTTAATTATGTAGGTATACAGTTATATCTGGCAAACAATCGGCTAGATTACGAGTTTTTGTCGGTAAGACTTGCGGTGCTAACGAGCCTTTTTTTCTCACCGCTCACTTAAGACAACGCTGGTATTACGAGTTTTCTGAAAGGCTGCGTTAGCCACAGAAAAGTGAGTGGAGAGCAAAATGTTGCTCCACATCTCACCTTAATACCAGCGCTGCTTACGGTATCATTGAGCTGGCTAAAATGTGCTCGTGCACGATTTCCCCATAGGAAACAATGGGGCTGAGCCGTCTGAAAAAAAAACCCTGCAAAAAAGCAGCGTTCAGCTCCTAACGCAGCCCCATTGATTCCTATGGGAAAATACCTTTTATGTCTACACCTAACACCCTAACATGAACCCCTAGTCTAAACACCCCTAATCTTACACTTATTAACCCATAATCTGCCGACCCCGACATCTTCGCCACCTGCATAATCTTATTAACCCCTAATCTGCCGCTCCGGACACCGCCGCCACCTACATTATACCTATGAACCCCTAAACTGCTGCCCCTAACATTGCCGACACATACATTATATTTATTAACCCCTAATCTGCAGTACAAAAACAAACACACACTAAATTACAGAAAATAAAAAAATAATTACAAATTTTTAATCTAATTACACCTACTCTAATCCCCCTAATAAAATAAAAAAGCCCCCCAAAATACTAAAAATCCCTACCCTATACTAAATTACAAATAGCCCTTAAAAGGGCCTTTTGCTGGGCATTGCCCCAAAGTAATCAGCTCTTTTACCTGTAAAAAAAAATGCAATACAACCCACCACCCCCACACCCAACCCTACTCTAAAAACCACCCAATCCCCCCTTAATAAAACCTAACACTAACCCCTTGAAGATCACCCTACCTTGAGACGTCTTCACCCAACCGGGCCGAAGTCCTCTACGAAGCCGGGCGAAGTGGTCCTCCAGACGGGCAGAAGTCTTCATCAAATCCGGGCAGAAGAGGTCCTCCAGATGGGCAAAAGTCTTCATCGAGGTGGCATCTTCTATCTTCAACCTTCCGGCGCAGAGCGGGTCCATCTTCAATCCAGCCGACGCGGAGCAACGAAGTCCAACGAAGTCCAACTGAAGAATGACGGTTCCTTTAAATAACGTCATCCAAGATGGCGTCCCTTGAATTCCGAATGAATTCTGCCCCCAACGTCGCCTACACTATACTAAATGTATTAACCCCTAAACCTAAGTCTAATCCTAACCCTAACAGCCCCCGAACCTAAATATCCTTTAAAATAATCTAAATAAAATTACTACAATTAAATAAATTAATCCTATTTAAAACTAAAAACTTACCTATAAAATAAACCATAAGCTAGCTACAATATAACAATTATTACATTGTATCTAGCTTAGGGTTTATTTTTATTTTACAGGCAACTTTGTATTTTTTTAACTAGGTAAAATAGTTATTAAATAGTTATTAACTATTTAATAACTACCTAGCTAAAATAAATACAAATTTACATGTAAAATAAATCCTAACCTAAGTTACAATTACACCTAACACTACACTATAATTAAATTAAATCCCTAAACTAAATACAATTAATTACAATTAAATTAAATAAAGTACAAAAACAAACAAACACTAAATTACAGAAAATAAAAAATTAATTACAAATTTTTAAACTAATTACACCTACTCTAATCCCCCTAATAAAATAAAAAAGCCCCCCAAAATAAAAAAAGCCCTACCCTATACTAAATTACAAATAGCCCTTAAAAGGGCCTTTTGCAGGGCATTGCCCCAAAGTAATCAGCTCTTTTACCTGTAAAAAAAATACAATACCCCCCCAACATTACAACCCACCACCCACACACCCAACCCTACTCTAAAACCCACCTAATCCCCCCTTAATAAAACCTAACACTAACCCCTTGAAGATCACCCTACCTTGAGTCATCCAAGATGGCGTCCCTTGAATTCCGATTGGCTGATAGAATTCAATCAGTCAATCAGAATTAAGGTAGGACAAATCCTATTGGCTGATGCAATCAGCCAATAGAATTGAAGTTCAATTCTATTGGCTGATTGCATCAGCCAATAGGATTTGTCCTACCTTAATTCCGATTGACTGATTGAATTCTATCAATCAGGTGCACCTTTGAAAAAGCCACGTAACGTGGCGAAACATGTTAGGGACGCTAGGTCAATGGTGAGGAGTCCTAGGAGCTCCTGTGTTTTTTAGCAAGCCTTAAGCTATCGATATATTACTGTAGCCTCTATATGCAACTTAATTCTACTATTTAAGCATTCATCTATTATTTAGCTACCAATATGGATAAGTTGTAACTGGATAAGTTGTAACTGGCAGCTGTCAGTATTATAGCTCCAGCTTTGATCCCCATATCGAACGAGAGTGTGGGCATATATTTTAAGCAACTCATTGTAACCGCAATTTGTCACTTACTTATTGACACAGGGATACTGAGCAAGAGACTTGACAAGACTGATATAGCACATATATAGTATTGTGGATTATGTGAACCGGACGCTGTGTCACATATCATTGCTTACAAAGTGCATCTTACACGGAAGTTTATTTAAGCCGTTTTTGACAGGCAGACAAGCAGTAAGTGTATTACTAGTTTATTCAGCTTGTTACATATAACTTATGAATACTCGTGATCTATGTGAATCAAGCCGCAAATACATTGAATACGTACAAAGACAAAATTTAAAGTTTACTAATCTAAGAGTAACAGTTTACACACAGTTTATACACCTACATATGACATAATTAACTTACTCTGCAGTGAGTGGCCTAAAGACTAACACACGCCCATTGGGGCGGTATGCATATCATTATACAAACCATACTCGTCAGTGATTTGTTGCAAGATTAATACACGCCTAGCGGGGCGTTGTCATTATTATAATATTCAGCCGTAATAGAGATTTGATTATTGGAGTCTAAATCCTAGTTAACCATTCTAGGGGAATAACTGCATACGCTCCCTAACACTACAAATTAAGCCTCATACACGGCACAATTCAATCACGCCGCATCTACGATCTCATGTCACTTGCTCTTGAAATTATTTACATGCAGGCATCTGCTAAAAATATTGAATTTTTCTGCGTTGACGGTGTGCTGCAACTAAATCTGTATCCTAGTGCTATAACCATAATCCATTAATAACTAGTAACTTTATTAGGACATTTACAATAGGAGAGTGATTTAACACCTTCTATATCACCCAACGTTGCAAAATAAAAACTTTGGTAGTATGCTTTTGTATTTCCATCCAGATTGGTCAACGAATTAAGGGGTTAATTAAAATTTCAAGAGTATTACAAACACGGTAGTAAAATAGTAATGATTGTACCTTCTATTTAATACCGATCCGTAAAGTTAAGCACATAATTGCTTTGAATGGATTACCTTTTTGAATACAGTGAACTAACTTAATTACCAGCAGGCATATATAAGTCTGACTGATGAATATTACTTACATATGTATTTAGTTCAGTTTTATTACCTTATTTATAAGTAACACTATTCAATAATATAGTGACTTTTATGTTGGATCAATGAAGTATCACACATAGATACCTTAAATTCATTGATAACTTATCAGGTAATATCTCTTGCCACCTTTTTATATTAATTTGTAATTTACCCCTGTGCTAGCTATATCCACTAGGTGTACCAGTAGCATTAATCACGGGAGTCATAATCTTCCATCTCCTAGATTTACAAGTGTACTAATGTTGCAAAAACCTAGAGTTATATGCTCTGTTAGCTAACATATCTCAACAATCTGACCTACTTGATAACCCTAAGTCCTGATCTTACATATTAGGGAATTACAATAGACATACAGCTACCCACTCCCGCTTTCATTCACAACTGTACCACAATTGGAAAGTGAGTTAACACTTTCATGATTAACCTTGCAGTGAATGGGTATATCCTTGCAGAGTGACACTAACTTTAGATGTCATTATAAATTATACAGCTGCCACGTCAGTATTATTATACTACAGTCGATACTTAAGTGTGTTTTTAAATGTTTTTTTCCTATTTTAACGTTTTGACCCCAATAAAAGTTAATTTTTAATTATAAATAATTTTTCCTTTTTCCCAATCCATCCTTGGATTATTCAAGTGACTATTATTTGCGATATTTGTTTCGCAATTGGACCAGGGAGTGCTTTTTGTGTGTATGCTTTCTTCTTCTCGTAAAATAAGTTTCTGCACATACACATAGCACCCACACCTAGCCTTAAATAGTGGGCTCAACTTTGGTTATAATTCTGGTCCTCCACATTTAGGTAGTGCCATTGGTATCTTTTCTCTTAAAAGGGCTCAAATTGTTTTGCTCCATATTGCGTTCATAAATTCATAGATTTCCAATCTGTGTGTTTTTAGATAGTGGTATCTCTCCAGGGACAGAAGGTCAGAGACCATAGATCTCCACTAATCTTTTGATGGGATTGTTTGATATTTCCAATATTTAGGAATAAGTTTTTTGCGGCCGTAAACTTGGGCAGGGAAAGAAACAAGATAATGTTCGGGCTGGGGGGAATTTGAGTTGAGATTATGTCAGAGATAGCTGAGAATGTGTCCCTCCAAAACTTCTCCAGTTTGGGACACGACCACCATATATGGAGAAGAGTACCTTCTTCGTCACAACCTCTCCAACACGTGCTATTGAGTGAGGGGAATATCTTGTGGAGTCGGGAGGGGGTTAAGTACCAACGGCAAGAAAGCTTTAAGTGGATTTCCTGCACCACTGCCGAAACAGAGGATTTTTTAGTTAAATGAAAGGCTTTGGACCAAATCTCTGCATCAAGGTCTTGTCCGAGTTCCCTGCTCCATGAATATGTGTAGGACGGGAGAACTGATGTATCAGGACTATTTAATATTTTATAAAGTTTGGAGATTAGGTGAGATGGAGGTGTTAAATGAATACATATCTTCTCGAAAGCTGTAGTAGCTCTTCCTAACTCTTTTTTTTGTTTGTGGTGAGAGATAAAGTGTCGCAATTGGTTGTAATGAAGCCATGAGGAGAAAATCTCCCCATGGGCTTCTGCTAGAGCGGATTGCGTTTTGAATAAACCGTTTTCTGTGGCAAACTGTATAGAGCCTGTTTTGAGGTTGTAAGGTTGTGCTACGTGTGAGCCTAGATGCTGGTAAGGCAGGTCTGTATGTTAAATGAGTGGAGAGAGTGGTGCGGGAATGGTAGAAATATGTGTGGTAGAAGTCAAGATCCTGTCCCAGTCTGATAATATGCCTGCTGTGATATGGTATAGCTGTAATGTCTTAGATCTCTTTTGAGACAGGGTCCATGCCATTGTTGCAACATTATTCAATTTAAAAATATGCCTATCAATTTGTATCCATGCTTTATTATTGATGTTGTGGGACCATTCAGCTATATGCTGTAATGTTATTGCTTGTTTGTATGCCAACAGATTTGGAACTCCCAATCTTCCGCAATCCCTAGGAAGGTACATGTTTTTTTTGGGTACCCTAGACTTAGACCCTGCCCATATGTACTGTTCAAAGGTATTTAATTAACAGGCTTATTATACAGAACCAGGAATATTTACTGGTCAATATTTACGGTCCAAAAAACTCAGATGAAAGGTTTTGGAGGTCATTAACTAAAATTGTATGCAAATTCTCTAAAGCTAAATTGTTATTAACAGGTGACTTTAATCTGACTCCTAACTCATATTTGGATAGGAGGAAAATGGGTCCGTACACCAATAAGGGCAAATACAAAGATTCTCAGATTAAATTTGAGAAAAAGATTTTTGGTTTATTGTCTGAGGCTTTAAACGTAGTGGATATATGGAGACTTTTGAACCCTAGTAATTTGGAATATACCTGCTGTTCAAAATCACATAATACTCTCTCAAGATTGGATTTGTTCCTCATCTCTGAATCTTTGGTAACTAGAATTGAGAAGTGTAACATACATGACTTTGTGTTATCAGATCACGCCCCAGTAACTCTATCTTTTAAAACAAAGTCAAACTTCACTTATAATTGCTTCTTTTTTCCTACGTATCTTAGAGATTCGGTTAAATTTAAAAACTTTCTCTTGAATACATGGGAAGAATTGGGGACATTTAATAGTCATTGTAGAGAAAATATCCAACTATTTTGGGAGACTGCCAAAGTTTATATCAAAGCGGAAATCAACACTTATGTAGCAAGGCAAAAGAGGGACAGGGTAGGTAAAGAGAAGGATCTATCTGAAAAGGTTAGGGAGGCATATGCCTTGTGTTTAAAAAATCCTAATAAAGTTAACACAGAAAGCTATTTCTCTATAAGGAAAGATAGAGAGACTTTTTAACTGGGGGAGGCACAGGAACTTCTTTATAGGAATGCCGCTAGATTTTCAAAGTTTGGCAATAAAGCCGGTAAATTGTTGGCTGCAAATTTTAAGAGACAAACGAGGAGGAAACCAGTTGCAGCCTTGAAAATAAAGGGTACATGTTATACTGGGCAGGAGAAAATTACACAACTATTTCAGAATTTTTATAAAAAACTCTATTCAACTCAGAGCCCTGAAGTGGGAAAAATTACGGAATTTCTCGATAGAACTGACATTCCTCAAATCTCAGAAGTAAATCGCGAGTGTCTGAACCAACCGATATCTGAAAAGGAGATCCAGAAAACAATCAGTTCAATGGCTAGGGGGAAAACGCCAGGGCCAGATAATTTACCTCTGGAGTTCTATCAGATGTTACGGACTGAGATTTGCCCGGTTCTGGTAGACCATTATAATGCGTATTTTGGATCAAATCTTAAAACATCAGACAATTTTAAAAGAGCGAATATTATTGTAATCCCTAAAAGTAACAAAGACCCTTCGGATATTGCTTCGTATAGACCAATCTCTTTGCTTGGTTTGGATTACAAAATCTTAATGAAAATTCTGGCCGACAGGCTGAAGTTAATTCTCCCTAGTATAATCCACCAGGATCAGGTGGGTTTTATTATGGGCAGGGCCTCGGAATTCAATATAAGGAAAATTCTACACGTAATTTGTCATTATGGGGGGGGGGGGGGGCGGCTCGGCTCTGCCGGAGGCCTTCCTGCTATCTTTGGATGCAGAGAAGGCCTTCGACAGAGTGGAATGGCCATTCCTTTTATAGGTATTGGGGAGGTTTGGGATCGTGGGGCAGTTTGGGGATTTTGTGACTAATATCTATTCAGATATTAAAGCTTCTATCTTGATAAATTATAGGATTTCGGACGTTTTTTCTTTGACAAGAGGCACTAGACAGGGGTGTCCTATGTCGCCTTTGTTGTTTGATCTTGTAATTGAGCCCTTAGCTATTAGATTAAGAAATCTGCTCACTGGAATCAACATAGGAAAGGAGACATTTAAAACGGCATTATTTGCGGATGACCTCTTACTATTTGTATCCAACCCAAAAAAGCAGGTTGAAGAAATCGTGAACTTATTGGATCAATACAGTATAGTGTCAGGTTATAAGATTAACCTTGCAAAATCTAAGATCCTTTGGTTAAAACAAGATGTAGTGGACCTCCAAACCTATCAATTTATGGAAACTAAGACTCTGAGTTATTTAGGGCTGAAGATCTCAGCCAACTCGGCTAATTGGTATAGGGACAATATTGGCACGGTTTTAAGAGACACTGAAGAGAAGATGAAATCTTGGGCGACACTCCCAGTCTCTTTGACTGGTAAAGTGGCCCTGTTTAAAATGTTTATTATTCCTAAAATTTTGTATACATTAAGAATGCTCCCTTTCTTGATCAAGAAAACTGATCTTTTTTGCTTCAATCAAGCATTAAGGTACTATCTTTGGAGTGGAAGGAAACCAAGACTTAAGTTAGCCAGGCTATATCAACCGTATTGTAAAGGAGGTTTAGGGCTATCTAATTTAGAATGGTATAATCAGGCTGCCATCTTGCGATTTCCAGTAGACTGGTTAAAACGGTCCTTTACATATTCAGAAGAGTCTCTTGAAAGACAGGTTTGTTCCTCTCTCTCCCTGAACTTTGTTCTTTTTGCTACCAACAAGGAGCTCAGTAGGGCTATTTTTGACCATCCATTATTTAAGGATATATTGCTGTGTTGGAGGAAGCTATCCAAACAGTTGGGTTTAGCACCGAATGTTTCTAAATGGTTACCGATAAAAGGTAACACCCGATTTCCACTGGGTAATATGACTGCTATTTATGAAAGATGGTCACCGGTTAATCCTTTGATTGTTAGTGATTTTTATGACCATAACCAACATAAAGTATATGCATTTGATACATTTCAAAAAAAGTTTCCAGTAATTCAGAGAAACCATATTTTTTATTTCTTACAAATTAAGAGTTACATTCTTGGTCTTGATAGAATTTCTCCCCATGTATGGGAGGAATCATCCTCTTATTAATGCAAAATTATCAGAGAAAAGGCTATTGTCAAATATCTACAGATTTCTTCTATCTTTAGAAGAAAAGTATGTGTCACAAGAGCTAGCTGAACGGTGGGATAGAATAACTGACTCAACGGACTTAGAAAATTCACTCATGAACAGTCTTAAACTTACTCAAAGACTTTTTCGGCTTCTTATTATAGAGAATCACAATTTAGATTAATTCAGGGAGACTATTTAACCCCTCGTAGGGTGGCTAAATGGAATAATGAAGTGACTAATGTTTGTCCTAAATGTTCTTTCCAAGATCCTAATTTGGGTCATTTGTTATGGGATTGTCCTAAGCTCAAACAATTTTGGGTGAAGTTAGAGTTTTATCTTTCTTTAATAGGGAAATCAAGGATTTATATAGAAATGGACTCTATCCTCTTTCTGGTCGGCCATAACTCTTGGTGAAAATTAGTAAACTTCATACGTACGGTAATAATAATAGTGAGGACACTTATTTTTAAATATTGGATAACTTCTAAAACCCCCTCTATGAGGCAAGTGAAAAATCTTTTGCTTGACTCAATGATAAAGGCAGCCTTTGAGTCTAAACTGAGTGGGGGAAGAGGAAATTTCTTTCTCAAGAACTGGAGAGAGTTCGCTTGCTGTCAAAGCGAGGGTACGATACTCTATATAGAGCAAATTATTAATCTAAAGATAACTTGAGAAGTACAGGAGAGGGTAGAAGAGGGGTGAGAGGGAAGGGGGGAGCGGAGTGTGTGAGAGTTAAGGGAGGGGCCTTAGACCCTGCCCATATGTACTGTTCAAAGGCCCTCTGTATCTGATTTAGATACCCTATTGGGAGATAGATAGGTAATGTCTGTAGCAAGTACAAAATCCTCGGGAGAACATTCATCTTCAAAAACCCTACTCTGCCGAGCCATGAAATATGCTTGTTTTTCCAAACCGAGAGATCTCGTATTATGTCATTTTTTAATATGTTGTAGTTATATTTAAATAAGTCCTACGGGGAAGGGGTTAGAAATATCCCCAGGTATTTCAATTTTTTCTGTGCTATGGGAATGGCGTAAGTGTTTCTTAAGTGCTGTATAGCCCCAGGGGAGGTATTTATGTTCAATAGTTCAGATTTAGTGATGTTTAATTTAAAATTTGAGGCCTTGCCAAATCGGACCTATTCGGTAAGGAGTTCTGGGATAGGGGCATCAGCCTCTGTAAGAGCGAACAGGGCATCATCTGCATAAAGAGCTTGTTTGTGTTCCCTATCTCCTACCGTAATCCCCTTTATTCCCGTATTATTTTGCACTTTTTGTAAATGGCGAAAAGCAGTGGGGACAGAGGGCAACCTTGCCTGATACCGTTACTGATAGTAAAGTGGTCGGAAAGAGTACCGTTAATTCTTATTCTAGCATTTGGGAAAGCGTAAAGGGCCATAGTCATATTTAAAAAAGATTCTGGGATTCCCATCTCAACCATTGCCCTACGCAGGAAGGACCATCTGACCCTATCAAAGGCCTTTTCCGCATCGGTTGCAAAAAGGACCATGGGAGTGTTTGTGACCTTTGCATGGTTGAATAACTGGAGAATTTTGATGGTGTTAACTCGGGCTTCCCGCCCAGGGATAAATCCCACCTGATCTTTATCAATGAGCTTGGGCAAAAACCTATTCAGTCTGTTGGCAAGAATCTTGGCTAGCAATTTCATGTCATTATTTATTAGGGAGATTGGCCGAAAATTCTCTGGTTTAGTAGCTGGTTTCCCAGGTTTGGGGATGACTGAAATATGGGCCTCTAAAAGTGATCTGGAAAGGGATGGGTTACTCCTTAAGCCATTAAAGATTTTAAGAAGAAGAGGAGAAAGAATATCCTTGAACTTTTTGTAATATCTGGAAGAGAAACCATCCGGTCCAGGGTTCTTGCCAGAGGGGACATCTTTAATAGCCTGAAGTATTTACTCTACTGTGATGGGGGATTCTAGAAATGTTTTTGCTTCATTATTTAGAGAGGGAAGGTTGAGATCTTTAAAATAGTCATCTGTGTTGTCTTTATGATGGGTTGATGCGTCTTGAGGGTAAAGTGGAGTATCGGGGCTATCAATATTATACAATGATTTTGTCCGTCCGTCCTTTGTTTGTAGGGAGTGTGTATATGTTGATAGCTGCTCTAGGATGTAAAATTCTCCAAACATCATGTAGTGATACTGCGGTCAGGGAATTGTCACCGTTCTAAGTGTTGACTTGGGAACATTGGTAGCGCCTCTAGAGGCATCCATCAATGGTTCAAGTGAAATATTAAAGTCTCCAGCCATGAATACCACACCCTTGGCATGATCGAGAAGTAAGTTTGCAATTTTTTTTAAAGAAGCTATTCTGATATTTATTCGGCGCATATACATTTAAAAGTGTAATGTGTTGCCCAAAAAGCGAGCCCACTAGCATTACATATCGGCCTTCTGGGTCTTTGACTGTGTGCATAATTTGGAGCGGCAGTGATGTATGTATTAGTATGCCCACCCCACCTCTCTTGCTGTGTCCCGAAGCAAAACAGGTTAATGGGTAGAGCTGGGGGGTCCAGCGGGGCTCCCTCCCTTTTCTAAAGTGAGTCTCTTGTATCATTAGTATTTGACTATTGAGTTTATTCAGCTCCCTAATTACTATAGATTTCTTGCCCGGGCTGTTAAGTCCTTTTGCATTTATTGATGACAGTCTGAAGGAATGTTCCTGAAATCTACTGATCCCAGTCGGCATTTTGATGGTGATAAAAAATAAAGGGTAGGGAAAGAAAAAAAAAAAAGGGGGAAGAAAAGAGAAAGATAAAAGAAAAGTTGATAGATATTAGAAGGATCTCAGCAAATAGAGAGGTAAAAAGTTATATAATGGAAAAGAGATTTTGTGTATGCCAAATTCAGACAAGTCTATCTCTAGAGATGGGAAGGAGGGAAGGTGAAGGACAGTTCAATGGGAAAAGGGAAGGGGAAGTGAGAACAAGGAATAGGGAAAACACTTTAGCTTAGGCGGTCTGTCATTGTTAGTGTCAGTTATACGAGGACAACAATAACTTGAACCTGATGTTGGGTTGTGGCTATGGCCAATGCGGCTAATTCCATCAAGCTAAACTAACAAATGCATTTGATGTACAGAACTCACTATGGCTTCCAGGCATTGTTTGTGGGTGAAGTCCACTATGGCAAAATTGCTAAAAGGAACATGTATAAATACTAAAGTATTGCTACACTAACCTGGAACCTTACTTATAAGTACATTCTAAACCTCTGGGAGGATATAAACGGAAAACTAATACTTGCATAACTAAACATTCTGTATTAACAGACAATAAAACAAGCAAAGAACAATGTCTCTCAAACTTTAAACTTGTGATTTTCTTCTTTGACGTTTTTTCTTTGACAAGAGGCACTAGACAGGGGTGTCCTATGTCGCCTTTGTTGTTTGATCTTGTAATTGAGCCCTTAGCTATTAGATTAAGAAATCTGCTCACTGGAATCAACATAGGAAAGGAGACATTTAAAACGGCATTATTTGCGGATGACCTCTTACTATTTGTATCCAACCCAAAAAAGCAGGTTGAAGAAATCGTGAACTTATTGGATCAATACAGTATAGTGTCAGGTTATAAGATTAACCTTGCAAAATCTAAGATCCTTTGGTTAAAACAAGATGTAGTGGACCTCCAAACCTATCAATTTATGGAAACTAAGACTCTGAGTTATTTAGGGCTGAAGATCTCAGCCAACTCGGCTAATTGGTATAGGGACAATATTGGCATGGTTTTAAGAGACACTGAAGAGAAGATGAAATCTTGGGCGACACTCCCAGTCTCTTTGACTGGTAAAGTGGCCCTGTTTAAAATGTTTATTATTCCTAAAATTTTGTATACATTAAGATTGCTCCCTTTCTTGATCAAGAAAACTGATCTTTTTTGCTTCAATCAAGCATTAAGGTACTATCTTTGGAGTGGAAGGAAACCAAGACTTAAGTTAGCCAGGCTATATCAACCGTATTGTAAAGGAGGTTTAGGGCTATCTAATTTAGAATGGTATAATCAGGCTGCCATCTTGCGATTTCCAGTAGACTGGTTAAAACGGTCCTTTACATATTCAGAAGAGTCTCTTGAAAGACAGGTTTGTTCTTCTCTCTCCCTGAACTTTGTTCTTTTTGCTACCAACAAGGAGCTCAGTAGGGCTATTTTTGACCATCCATTATTTAAGGATATATTGCTGTGTTGGAGGAAGCTATCCAAACAGTTGGGTTTAGCACCGAATGTTTCTAAATGGTTACCGATAAAAGGTAACACCCGATTTCCGCTGGGTAATATGACTGCTATTTATGAAAGATGGTCACCGGTTAATCCTTTGATTGTTAGTGATTTTTATGACCATAACCAACATAAAGTATATGCATTTGATACATTTCAAAAAAAGTTTCCAGTAATTCAGAGAAACCATATTTTTTATTTCTTACAAATTAAGAGTTACATTCTTGGTCTTGATAGAATTTCTCCCCATGTATGGGAGGATCATCCTCTTATTAATGCAAAATTATCAGAGAAAAGGCTATTGTCAAATATCTACAGATTTCTTCTATCTTTAGAAGAAAAGTATGTGTCACAAGAGCTAGCTGAACGGTGGGATAGAATAACTGACTCAACGGACTTAGAAAATTCACTCATGAACAGTCTTAAACTTACTCAAAGACTTTTTCGGCTTCTTATTATAGAGAATCACAATTTAGATTAATTCAGGGAGACTATTTAACCCCTCGTAGGGTGGCTAAATGGAATAATGAAGTGACTAATGTTTGTCCTAAATGTTCTTTCCAAGATCCTAATTTGGGTCATTTGTTATGGGATTGTCCTAAGCTCAAACAATTTTGGGTGAAGTTAGAGTTTTATCTTTCTTTAATAGGGAAATCAAGGATTTATATAGAAATGGACTCTATCCTCTTTCTGGTCGGCCATAACTCTTGGTGAAAATTAGTAAACTTCATACGTACGGTAATAATAATAGTGAGGACACTTATTTTTAAATATTGGATAACTTCTAAAACCCCCTCTATGAGGCAAGTGAAAAATCTTTTGCTTGACTCAATGATAAAGGCAGCCTTTGAGTCTAAACTGAGTGGGGGAAGAGGAAATTTCTTTCTCAAGAACTGGAGAGAGTTCGCTTGCTGTCAAAGCGAGGGTACGATACTCTATATAGAGCAAATTATTAATCTAAAGATAACTTGAGAAGTACAGGAGAGGGTAGAAGAGGGGTGAGAGGGAAGGGGGGAGCGGAGTGTGTGAGAGTTAAGGGAGGGGCCTTAGACCCTGCCCATATGTACTGTTCAAAGGCCCTCTGTATCTGATTTAGATACCCTATTGGGAGATAGATAGGTAATGTCTGTAGCAAGTACAAAATCCTCGGGAGAACATTCATCTTCAAAAACCCTACTCTGCCGAGCCATGAAATATGCTTGTTTTTCCAAACCGAGAGATCTCGTATTATGTCATTTTTTAATATGTTGTAGTTATATTTAAATAAGTCCTACGGGGAAGGGGTTAGAAATATCCCCAGGTATTTCAATTTTTTCTGTGCTATGGGAATGGCGTAAGTGTTTCTTAAGTGCTGTATAGCCCCAGGGGAGGTATTTATGTTCAATAGTTCAGATTTAGTGATGTTTAATTTAAAATTTGAGGCCTTGCCAAATCGGACCTATTCGGTAAGGAGTTCTGGGATAGGGGCATCAGCCTCTGTAAGAGCGAACAGGGCATCATCTGCATAAAGAGCTTGTTTGTGTTCCCTATCTCCTACCGTAATCCCCTTTATTCCCGTATTATTTTGCACTTTTTGTAAATGGCGAAAAGCAGTGGGGACAGAGGGCAACCTTGCCTGATACCGTTACTGATAGTAAAGTGGTCGGAAAGAGTACCGTTAATTCTTATTCTAGCATTTGGGAAAGCGTAAAGGGCCATAGTCATATTTAAAAAAGATTCTGGGATTCCCATCTCAACCATTGCCCTACGCAGGAAGGACCATCTGACCCTATCAAAGGCCTTTTCCGCATCGGTTGCAAAAAGGACCATGGGAGTGTTTGTGACCTTTGCATGGTTGAATAACTGGAGAATTTTGATGGTGTTAACTCGGGCTTCCCGCCCAGGGATAAATCCCACCTGATCTTTATCAATGAGCTTGGGCAAAAACCTATTCAGTCTGTTGGCAAGAATCTTGGCTAGCAATTTCATGTCATTATTTATTAGGGAGATTGGCCGAAAATTCTCTGGTTTAGTAGCTGGTTTCCCAGGTTTGGGGATGACTGAAATATGGGCCTCTAAAAGTGATCTGGAAAGGGATGGGTTACTCCTTAAGCCATTAAAGATTTTAAGAAGAAGAGGAGAAAGAATATCCTTGAACTTTTTGTAATATCTGGAAGAGAAACCATCCGGTCCAGGGTTCTTGCCAGAGGGGACATCTTTAATAGCCTGAAGTATTTAGTCTACTGTGATGGGGGATTCTAGAAATGTTTTTGCTTCATTATTTAGAGAGGGAAGGTTGAGATCTTTAAAATAGTCATCTGTGTTGTCTTTATGATGGGTTGATGCGTCTTGAGGGTAAAGTGGAGTATCGGGGCTATCAATATTATACAATGATTTTGTCCGTCCGTCCTTTGTTTGTAGGGAGTGTGTATATGTTGATAGCTGCTCTAGGATGTAAAATTCTCCAAACATCATGTAGTGATACTGCGGTCAGGGAATTGTCACCGTTCTAAGTGTTGACTTGGGAACATTGGTAGCGCCTCTAGAGGCATCCATCAATGGTTCAAGTGAAATATTAAAGTCTCCAGCCATGAATACCACACCCTTGGCATGATCGAGAAGTAAGTTTGCAATTTTTTTTAAAGAAGCTATTCTGATATTTATTCGGCGCATATACATTTAAAAGTGTAATGTGTTGCCCAAAAAGCGAGCCCACTAGCATTACATATCGGCCTTCTGGGTCTTTGACTGTGTGCATAATTTGGAGCGGCAGTGATGTATGTATTAGTATGCCCACCCCACCTCTCTTGCTGTGTCCCGAAGCAAAACAGGTTAATGGGTAGAGCTGGGGGGTCCAGCGGGGCTCCCTCCCTTTTCTAAAGTGAGTCTCTTGTATCATTAGTATTTGACTATTGAGTTTATTCAGCTCCCTAATTACTATAGATTTCTTGCCCGGGCTGTTAAGTCCTTTTGCATTTATTGATGACAGTCTGAAGGAATGTTCCTGAAATCTACTGATCCCAGTCGGCATTTTGATGGTGATAAAAAATAAAGGGTAGGGAAAGAAAAAAAAAAAAGGGGGAAGAAAAGAGAAAGATAAAAGAAAAGTTGATAGATATTAGAAGGATCTCAGCAAATAGAGAGGTAAAAAGTTATATAATGGAAAAGAGATTTTGTGTATGCCAAATTCAGACAAGTCTATCTCTAGAGATGGGAAGGAGGGAAGGTGAAGGACAGTTCAATGGGAAAAGGGAAGGGGAAGTGAGAACAAGGAATAGGGAAAACACTTTAGCTTAGGCGGTCTGTCATTGTTAGTGTCAGTTATACGAGGACAACAATAACTTGAACCTGATGTTGGGTTGTGGCTATGGCCAATGCGGCTAATTCCATCAAGCTAAACTAACAAATGCATTTGATGTACAGAACTCACTATGGCTTCCAGGCATTGTTTGTGGGTGAAGTCCACTATGGCAAAATTGCTAAAAGGAACATGTATAAATACTAAAGTATTGCTACACTAACCTGGAACCTTACTTATAAGTACATTCTAAACCTCTGGGAGGATATAAACGGAAAACTAATACTTGCATAACTAAACATTCTGTATTAACAGACAATAAAACAAGCAAAGAACAATGTCTCTCAAACTTTAAACTTGTGATTTTCTTCTTTGAACTCCATGGGAGGGCGCTACAAAAGGTAGGTCATACCGATCATACTCTGATAGAGAAAAACCTCCTGTTCCTGACCCACTCATTTCTTATAACAATAACAACATTCATTTTAGGAAAATTAACAATTACTAAACATTAAAGGAGAACTGTTATTTAAAATTACAAAAGGATACATCTTCAGAAAGACCAGGTTCACTTTAACCCAGAGTACTGCAACTTTGACCATACAGTTTTTGGCTTCAGAGTTCTGTGCCATGTGAGTCTACTAATCTTTGCTTCGTGTAGAGGTGTATCGTTGTCTGTTGTCCACGGTAAGGAAAGTTCTTTGTAGAAAAGATTGGGATCTGAACCCTGTCTGAATATCGCTGTTTTATTATTGCGTGTGGCTATCAAGGAGACTGGAAAGCCCCATCTGTATTGCACTTTGTTGTTTTTCAGGGTAGAGGTGATATGAGAGAGGTTCCTTCTCTTTTGTAGAGTGATGGGGGATAAATCTGTGAATAGCTGAAGTTCCTCTCCCACATGTAGTATGGGATTTTTTTCCCTTGCGCAGCGTAAGAGTCCTCCTTGTCCTTGAATTTGAGAAACTTAACAATTATGTCTCGTGGAGGAGCCTTAGGAGGAGGCTTAGGTCTTATAGCTCTATGTGCCCTCTCTATTTGAATTTCTTCTGCTGATGGGCTGTTTTTTATCACCCTAAAGAGTGCCTGAAGATACCCCTCAATTGCAGGGGGGAAGATAGACTCAGAAACTCCCTTTATCCTGAGGTTGTTTCGCCGGCATCGATTCTCCAGATCCTCCATTTTGTCAGATAGCTCTTGTATCTTGCTGTCTTGCTTTTGAATTATTGAGGAACTGGAGTGAATCTCTGCTTGGAGGAGGGTCTTTTGATTTACTTCCAGGGAGGAAACTCTCTTGTCAATTGCTCCCAAATCCTTTCTAAGGTTTCCAAACAATGTTCTCATTTTGTGTAACACCACCTTGATATCATCTTTAGAAGATACGTGCGAGATGTCGCTCTTGGTAACAAAAGTGCTAACATCAGAGTCCTTAGGTTGTGCTGTATTTGACATATTTGTTTGTGTGACAGTGTTTTCTTCAACTCTCGTGGTGCTTAGTATATCACGAGGTTTCAGATACTGGTTAAAAGTCTTTGAAGATGAGGTATTTTCTCCCTTATTCTGTTTTTTGCAAGGCATTAGCTGTGTGCTATATGTGAGTAAGCCACCACAGTGTTCAGAAGTTAAAGTCCCAAGTTGTATACCCACTTTTCCCTGTGACACACAACAGGCATGAATAGCATAGATTGCTGAGCAATAAAACAATGTCTCTTATTGTTGTGCTGCACTCTTGTACTTTTCCTTTCCTCTTTTCTTTTTATCATGTTTCCTTCCCCCCTGTATTTTTTGTTGCAGTATGTCAATGTTCTTATTGATAAGAGGGGCTAAGGCTAAATAGTGAGAGAATGTCGCTACATAAGTAACCTCTGTGCAATCTTTCTGCTGCAAATGTTATCCTTGAGATATAGGGTTAATAAAGATGGAGCCCAGTAAGAGACAGTTACATACCCTGCACAAGTGATTATGCTGTGTTCTTTTGTGTGTATTATCTTTAAGCATAAAAGGAGGAAACTAATCCCAGGATCAGCGTGACTTTATAAGTTATTCACTACCCATATGACACGTGTATAAGCTGTTACCTTCCAGCATCGGTAAACGGTGTCATCGAGGTAGCATGAGTAGTGTGAATTGCCCTGCTGTTTCACTGTTGGCAGCGTAACCACGATCGGCAGTCTGGCCAGATATGTGTTAAGTGCCCTGTGCAGTCTGAGGTCTGTCGGGCCGTTGCGCTTACTATCCAGGCTCCCCCTTCGTCGCGAGTATAGGCCTCAGCTTGATCAGAGGTATTTGAGGTGCAAATGGGGACCGGATGGGGACCGGGTAAAGTCAGAGTGTTATTGGCATTTGGTAGGTGGTAAGGGGAAGGGTAATAAGGGTTTCCCGCTCTCAGAAACAGCTAGATACCGGTGTATAAGATGGGAGTCCTTCTAGCTAGCAGCCATCTTCCAGCGTGGCTAGACTCCGCCCCCCTTAACTACTGACTTTTAAATGCGGTAGGAGTCTTGACAGGAGAGGCTGTACCGCTCACTTTTTTCCAAGACTCGTAATACCAGCGTTAGGAATATCCCATTGAAAAGATAGGATACGCAATTGGCGTAAGTGGATTTGCGGTATGTTCGAGTCGCGGAAAAAAAGTGAGCGGTACACCTTGTAATACCAGTGGGCGTTAAAAAGCAGCGTTGGGACCTCTCAACGCTCCTTTTTAAGGCTAACGCAAGACTCGTAATCTCGCTGAATGTTCTTACTTTTCCAGCCTCATGTCATACAAAATTGTAACATGTCGACTCTGTTTTAGATATGCCGTTAGCTTCACTGTTATTGCTTACGTTCTTTATTTATCTACTGTAAAATGACATTTGGTGTTTGTATGCCATGATTTAAACCACAATAAAAAAATTAAAAATAATAATAAAAAAATATTAAATGTGTCAGGTGTATTAAAATAAAAATGTATAGTTTGTGTGTGTGTGTATATATATACTGTATATAAAACAATATTAATTGTGAGGAAGGGTGGAAGTCTTGGTGAGTTCCCACACTTTTTTATGTAGAACTTGAACCCTGACTGGTGTAAATTACTGGCGACACCAGAAATGTGTAGTTGCGCACATTTCTGAACATCGCCAGTTTGGCCTACTTACGCCAGTATATCATATGGCGGCGTGCATTTTGTGATTCACCTGATGTGCTAAGTGAACTTACGGCGAATTGGGTTTCAGCAGTTGCACTAAAACTTACACAGACATATGTGATCGTGCCTCTGGTGTTATAAGTGGAAGGTTGAATATTTTAACAAAAGCATTATTATTATTAATAGCATAGCACTGAACTACATGGAGAACTCCACTACTGGCAAACCATTGGCTTAGCACACTCTTGGATTAGCTCACCATCAGCTTCACGCTCAAGTGATATTTGACATAAACTTGGCTGCACTCTCGCATAGACTATTATGTGAGGGATTTAGTGCACACACACCATCCGGGATGTAGATGTTAGTGTGACCTAGACTATTGCGCAAGCAACAAAAATAACATTCTACCTGTAATATGAGCACAAAAATAGAAGCGATGTTAGCGCACAATAGTACTAATATTTTTGCTTCCCTCTTGTAAACTAGCCCTATATTTAATGCTTACAAATTTATATTTTTATATAAATATATTTGCACTCCACTCATAATACCAGCGCACGTAAATGCAATTTGGGTTTAGCAATGTAGTTCTAACTCAATGTGGGGTTAGCGCACTTGAAGACAGTTATTTTAAAGCGTGTTATATAGGTATTAAATATAAAAAAATAAAACAAAGCTGCTCTTCAGAAAATAAGACTGGGCTATTAGCAATGATTCCAAAAAAGTATGTACAACGAAGTTCCTTGATTTGTATAGTGTGTGTGGTCACGCTCTTTTTGTAAAAAGTGGAGTATTCCAAAAGTGAAAAAAAATAAAAAAATAATAATAATAATTATTAAAAATTATTATAGAGTTTATTTAATAATGAATAATTATTAATATTTTCACATTATTTTTACATTTGATATCTACCTAATGTGCCTTAAAAACTGTCTTCAAGTGGGCTAACCCGACACAGCGTTAGACCTACAGCACTTAACCTAAATTATGATTCCTATAATGTACATTCCAATGTTCTTCCCATAGAAATAAATGTAATATTTACATTTCTATATATATTTATGTATATATCTGAATAATTTGTCTTTAATATATATCTATATAAATATATACAGGTATAGGTATGCATACAGACGTATATAGAAATATATACTAAAACATATATATTACATTCATTTTAATGTGAAGAACATTGGAATGTAGAGTATTATTAGCTGAGTTTAATACGCGAATATAGGTGTTAGTTTTTTCAGTATATGGGAAAAATAATTAACGTTGTTGTGATATCTGAAGTCCAACTCTTTGCGTACGTCGGATTTTCACTTGCACGCAACATTTTTACTTTCAACTTGTAATATGAGTGCTACCCGACGCGTGCAAAAAGTTATCTTCTAATGAAGTTAACACTCCAACTGGAGAGATAAATAGCACACCACTTGTAATCTAGATCATAATGAACTATCTCTTGGGTAAGTGTAGCTTCACTGGACACCCAGACACACCATGAGATATGGCCTTTTTATGTAATCATAGACACCCTAAGGGTTATTAATTCTATAGCCGTTGATCACCTGACAGATCGTTCTTTATAAAATTCAGTAAATATCTTTTTTAATAAATATTTATTGATTTGTAAATATTTATTTATATGTTTGATTATTTTTTTCCTGATATTGTATTAATAAAAATAGCTCAACTTCACCCTATTTGTTAATGTGATGATTTTGGAGACATAACTCTCTTCTTTAGACAACCAAACATAATGTGCAGCCCCCATAACCAAAAAAAATCTTTTTCCACATTAAAAAAAAACAAACAGTAAAAAAATTGTAAAACAACATATAGATGTTAATTTGTATCTTGGCTCACCATAGTAACAACCAGTAAATGCTGCAGTGTCAGTTGTGACATCACAACTGACATTATTCTTATGACATCAGCAAACTTTATCTATAGCACAGAGAGACCTGAACATTCTTTGTAGGAGTTTGGAGACTGCGCAAAGCAGACGTGGATTTTTATTAGGTGTTTTTATGCACAGAGAATAATATATAAAGCAATTTCTGCTTTCACCAGGTAAGTAATAATCTAATTTATACATTGGCTGATTAATAATTGTGAATATTGTGTTATATTATTGTGTTAATTAGACTTGACAGATATAATTGGTATAGGAAGCCTCCCTAACAGGCCAGATCTTCAGGATTACCTTGGGTGAGAGCAGAATCTTGTTTACTAATCAGCAGTGCTCCAGTTCAGGTATCCTGAAAATGTAGCCTGGAAGGGAGGACTGAGAAGATGTTTTAAAAACAGTGGATTAGATAGATAGATAGATAGATAGATAGATAGAAAGAAAGAAAGAAAGAAAGAAAGATAGATAGATAGATAGATAGATAGATAGATAGATAATACAGGTACAACATTTTTTGGATTGGAAAAACTTTGGATTTCTGAATAGTTTGGATTTTGGAATATTTGTATCTGTCAAATGGGACATATTGATGAGGGAATGTGACCAAGTGTAAACAACATTTTGTGTCATGTAGGCAATATTTACATGTCATAATACAGCTTATACATGCAACCTAAAGATAGTTTTATAACATTTTCAATACTTCTATATACATAAAACCATCAGAAAAATAGTATAGTACTGTAGTCAGAAAAGTAATAGCTGTTTTATAAATAAAAATAAACTTTCATTTGACACAAAAAGTAAACCAGAGATGCAGGAATAGGAGAGTGTGACTAACTAGGGTGGAAAAAGGTAATATACATTTTTTTAAAAAAAAATAGTAAGAAAGTCTGGATTTTCAAGTATGGTAATTTAGGGGTGTTTGTTAAGGGGTGTTAGGGATGTGAGCTGGTTAGGGGTTTAGATGTTAGTGGGTACTTTGCAATGCGGGTTTTCATGGTTTAGAGGTTAATAGTGTAGAGGTGTACTTTGCGATGGGGGTTGTAACAGTTTAGGGGTTAATAGTGTAGTGGCGTATTTTGCAATGTGGAGGATTGTCGGTTCAGGTGTTAACAGTGTAGTAGGGTAGTTTGTGGTGGGCTATGTGGTGGTTTAGGGGTTATTATTATAGTGGGGTACTTTGCGGTGGGCTATGTGTTGGTATAGGGGTTATTAGTGTAGTGGGGTACTTTGCTGTGGGCTATGTGGCAGTTTAGGGGTTATTAGTGTAGAGGAGAGTTTGCGGTGGGCTATGTGGTGATTTAGGGGTTATTGGTGTAGTGGGGTACTTTGCTGTGGGCTATGTGGCAGTTTAGGGGTTATTGGTGTAGTGGGGTACTTTGCGGTGGGCTATGTGGTGATTTAGGGGTCATTGGTGTAGTGGGGTACTTTGAGGTGGGCTATGTGTTGGTTTAGGTGTTATTAGTGTAGTGGAGTACTTTGTGGTGGGCTATGTGTTGGTTTAGGTGTTATTAGTGTAGTGGAGTACTTTGCGGTGGGCTATGTGTTGGTTTAGGTGTTATTAGTGTAGTGGAGTACTTTGTGGTGGGCTATGTGTTGGTTTAGGTGTTATTAGTGTAGTGGAGTACTTTGCGGTGGGCTATGTGTTGGTTTAGGGGTTATTAGTGTAGAGGAGAGTTTGCGGTGGGCTATGTGTTGGTATAGGGGTTATTAGTGTAGTGGGGTACTTTGCTGTGGGCTATGTGGAAGTTTAGGGGTTATTAGTGTAGTGGGGTACTTTGTGGTGGGCTATGTGTTGGTTTAGGTGTTATTAGTGTAGTGGAGTACTTTGCGGTGGGCTATGTGATGGTTTAGGGGTTATTAGAGTTGCGCGGCCTATGGCGATTAAGGTTAGCATGAGAATCTGGGTGTTTTATTTATTTCCATTTAGGATTAGATAGATTAGATAGATAGAAGGATATATATATTAAGATAAATGGATAGATAGATAGATAGATAGATAGGTAACAGACAGATAGATAGATAGATAGATAGATAGATAGGATTAGATATATATAGATAGATAGATAGATAGATAGGTAGATTGTTTTGATATATACAATTAGATATAGATAGATACAATTAGATATAGATAGATAGATAGATAGATAGATATAGATATGGATAGACATAGATAGATTAGATATAGAAAGATAGATAGATGGCAGGCAGACAGCCAAATAGATACATAGATAGATAAATAGATAGATGATAGATAGATAGATAGCCACAGATATATAGATATATAGATAGATAAATAGACAGATAAATATATAGATACTGATAGATTGGATATATAGATATATAGATACAGAGAGCTTAGATAAATATATATATATATACATAGATAGATATAGATAGACATATATATAGATAGACAGAAATATAGATAGACATAGATATAGATAGACATAGATATAGATAGACAGAAATATGAACAGACATAAATATCGATAGACATAGATAGATATAGATAGACATAAATAGATAGAGATAGATATAGATAGATATAGATACACTGTGTGCACAATTATTAGGCAATTATTAGATAGACATAAATATAGATAGACATAGATAGATAGAGATAGATAGAGATAGACATAAATATAGATAGATATAGATAGACATAGATAGATAGAGATAAATATAGATAGATATAGATACACTGTGTGCACAATTATTAGGCAATTATTAGATAGACATAAATATAGATAGACATAGATAGATAGATAGAGATAGACATAAATATAGATAGATAGATATAGATAGACATAGATAGATAGAGATACATAGAGATAGGCATAAATATAGATAGATATAGATATACTGTGTGCACAATTATAAGGCAAGTGAGTATTTTGACCAAATCATCATTTTTATGCATGTTGTCCAACTCCAAGCTGTATAAACTTGATTGCTTATTGTATTTAACCATATCAGGTGATGTGTATTTGTGTAATGAGGGAAGGTGTGGCCTTAGGAGATCAACACCCTATATCAAGGTGTGCATAATTATTAGGCAGCTTCTTTTCCTCAGACAAAATGGGCCAAAAAAGAGATTTAACTGACTGAAAAGTCAAAAATCCCTTTCATAGGGATGCAGCACTCTTGAAATTGCTAAGTTATTGGAGCGTGAGCACAGAACCATCAAACGTTTTGTTGCAAATAGTCAACAGGGTCTCATGAAACGTGTTGAGAAAAAAGACGCAAATTAGCTGCCAAAGATTTGAGAAGAATTAAACGGGAAGCTACCAGGAACCCATTATCCTCAAGTGCTGTCATATTCCAGAACTGCAAAAAAAATCGAGTGCCCAGAAGTTCAAGTTGTTCAGTGCACAGGGACATGGCCAATGTAAGGAAGGCTGAAACCCGACCACCACTGAACAAGACACATAAGTTGAAACATCAAGACTAGGCCAATAAATATCTGAAGTCAGATTATTCAAAGGTTTTATGGACTGATGAGATGAGAGTCACACTTGACGGACCAGATGGATGGGCCCACGGCTGGATCGGTAATGGGGGCACAGAGCTCCACTTCGACTCAGATGCCAGCAAGGTGGGGTACTGGTATGGGCTGGTATTATTAAAGATGAGCTAGTTGGACCTTTTCGGGTTGAAGATGGACTCAAAATCAACTCCCAAACCTACTGCCAGTTTTTAGAAGGCATTTTCTTCAAGCAGTGGTACAGGAAGAAGTCTGCATCTTTCAAGAAGACCATGATATTTATGCAGGACAATGCTCCATCACATACATCAAAGTACTCCACTGCATGGCTAACCATTAAAGGCCTTAAAAATGAAAGAATAATGACATAGCCCCCTTCCTCACCTGACCTAAACCCTATTGAGAACTTGTGGGCCCTTTTTAAATGGGAGATTAACGGTAAAGGAAAACAGTACACCTCTCTGAACAGTGTCTGGGAGGCTGTGGTTGCTGCTGCACAAAATGTTGATGGTCAGCAGTTCAAGAAACTGACAGACTCCATGGATGGAAGGCTTATGACTGTTATTGAAAAGAAGGGTGGCTATATTGGTTACTTATTTTTTTTTTGGAAGTGTCAGAAATAGTAGATAGATATAGATAGATAGGTAGATAGATAGATAGATAGATAGATAGATAGATAGATAAGATTAGAGATAGATTATATAGACATAGATAGTTTAGAAATATATACTGTATATAGATAGATAGGTAGATAGATAGATAGATAGATAGATAGATACATAAATAGATAGTATTAGATAGATAAGTTTAGATAGATGAAGTTATAGATAAATAGATTATAGATAGATATAGATATACATAGATATATATAGAAAGACATAGATAGACATAGATAGATTTAGATAGACATAAATAGATATAGATGGACATAGATAGATAAAGATAGATATATAGACATATATTGCTATAGATATATATAGATAGAAAGGATAAGAGATAGATATAGATAGACATAGATAGATAGATAGATAGATAGATAGATAGACATACGTTGATTAGAAATATAGATAGATAGATAAATAGATAGTTAGATAATAGAAAGATAGATAGATAGATAGATAGATGATAGATACAGATAGATTGAATAGATAGATGATAGATAGATACAGATAGATTGAATAGATGATAGATAGATAGATAGATAGATTATAGACATAAATATAGATAGATATAGATAGACATAGATAGAGATAGATAGAGATAGGCATAGATATAGATAGATATAGATACACTGTGCGCACAATTATAAGGCAAGTGAGTATTTTGACCAAATCATCATTTTTATGCATATTGTCCAACTCCAAGCTGTATAAACTTGATTGCTTATTGTATTTAACCATATCAGGTGATGTGTATTTGTGTAATGAGGGAAGGTGTGGCCTTAGGAGATCAACACCCTATATCAAGGTGTGCATAATTATTAGGCAGCTTCTTTTCCTCAGACAAAATGGGCCAAAAAAGAGATTTAACTGACTCTGAAAAGTCAAAAATCCCTTTCATAGGGATGCAGCACTCTTGAAATTGCTAAGTTATTGGAGCGTGAGCACAGAACCATCAAACGTTTTGTTGCAAATACTCAACAGGGTCTCAAGAAACGTGTTGAGAAAAAAGACGCAAATTAGCTGCCAAAGATTTGAGAAGAATTAAACGGGAAGCTACCAGGAACCCATTATCCTCCAGTGCTGTATATACCAGAACTGCAACCTACCTCGAGTGCCCAGAAGTTCAAGTTGTTCAGTGCACAGGGACATGGCCAAGGTAAGGAAGGCTGAAACCCGACCACCACTGAACAAGACACATAAGTTGAAACATCAAGACTAGACCTAGAAATATCTGAAGTCAGATTTTTCAAAGGTTTTATGGACTGATGAGATGAGAGTGACACTTGACAGACCAGATGGATGGGCCCACGGCTGGATCCGAAACGGGCACAGAGCTCCACTTCGACTCAGATGCCAACAAGGTGGGATACTGGTATGGGCTGGTATTACCAAAGATGAGCTTGTTGGACCTTTTCGGGTTGAAGATGGACTCAAAATCAACTCCCAAACCTACTGCTTTCTTCAAGCAGTGGTACAGGAAAAAGTCTGCACCTTTCAAGAAGACCATGATATTTATGCAGGGCAATGCTCCACTGCATGCACCCAAGTACTCCTCTGCATGGCTAACAAGTAAAGGCCTTAAAGATGAAAGAATAATGACATAGCCCCCTTCCTCACCTGACCTAAACCCTATTGAGAACTTGTGGGCCCTTTTTAAATGGTAGATTAACGGTGAAGGAAAACAGTACACCTCTCTGAACAGTGTCTGGGAGGCTGTGGTTGCTGCACAAAATGTTGATGGTCAGCAGTTCAAGAAACTGACAGACTCCATGGATGGAAGGCTTATGACTGTTATTGAAAAGAAGGGTGGCTATATTGGTCACTGATTTATTTTTTTGGAAGTGTCAGAAATGTTAGATAGATAGATAGATAGATAGATAAGATTAGAGATATATAGATTATATAGACATAGATAGCTTAGACATATATACTGTATATAGATAGATAATATAGATACGATAAATAGATAGATAAGATTAGAGATAAATGGATTATATAGACATATATAGTTTAGAAATATATACTGTATATAGATAGATAGGTAGATATATAGATAGATACATAGATAGATAGTATTAGATAGATACGTTTAGATAGATGAAGCTATAGATAGATAGATAGATAGATAGATAGATAGATAGATAGATATAGATATACATAGATATATATATAGAAAGACATAGATAGATTTAGATAGACATAAATAGATATAGATGGACATATATAGATAAAGATAGATATATATATAGAAATATATTGCTATAGATATATATATATATATATATATAGATAGGTATAGACAGACATAGATAGATATCGACAGACATAGATACATACATAGGATAAGAGATAGATATAGATAGACATAGATAGATTAGATAGGCATAGATAGATAGATAGATAGATAGATAGAAATATAGACATAGGTTGATTAGAAATATAGATAGATAGATAGATAGATAGATAGATAGTTAGATAATAGATAGATAGATAGATAGAAAGATAGATACAAATAGATTGAATAGATAGATGATAGATAGATACAGATAGATTGAATAGATAGATAGATAGATAGATAGATAGATAGATAGATGATAGATAGATAAATATATATTAAATAGATATATGATAGATAAATAGATAGATAGATAGATAGATAGATAGATAGATAGATACAGATATATTGAATAGATAGATGATAGATAGATAGATAGATAGATAGATAGATAGTGATAGATAAGATTAGATAGATGTAGATATAGATAGATATAGATATACATAGAGAGATATATAATTACATATATAGACATAGATAGATTTAAATATACATAAATTGATATAGATGGACATAGATTGACATAGATAGATAAAGATAGATATATAAAGACATATATTGCTATAGATTGATATAGATAGACGATAGACATAGACAGACATAGATAGACAGACATAGAAAGATATAGATAAGATTATATATATAGATAGATAGATAGATTAGATAGGCATAGATAGATGACATAGATAGATTAAAAGAAAAAAAAAAGAAATATATATATATATATATATATATATATATATATATATATATACATACAGTATATATAAATACAGTTGTATGCACAAGTTTAGGCACCCCTGGCAATTTCCATGATTTTCATTTATAAATAATTTGGTGTTTGGATCAGCAATTTCATTTTGATCTATCAAATAACTGAAGGACACAGTAATATTTCAGTAGTCAAATGAGGTTTATTAGATTAACAGAAAATGTGCAATATGCATCCAAACAAAATTTGAGCACCCTTGTCATTTTGTTGATTTGAATACCTGTAACTACCTAGCACTGATTAATTTGAACTCACAATTGGTTTGGTGAGCCCATTAAGCCTTGAACTTCATAGACAGTTGCATCCAATCATGAGAAAAGGTATTTAAGGTGGCCAATTGCATGTTGTTGTTCTCTTTGACTCTCTTCTGAAGAGTGGCAACATGGGGGCCTCAAAATAACTCTCAAATGACCTGAAAACAAAGATTGTTCAACATTATGGTTTAGGGGAAGGCTACAAAAAGCTATCACAGAGATTTAAGCTGTTAGTGTGCAATGTGAGGATCATAGTGAGGAAATGGAAGACCACAGGCACAGTTCTTGTTAAGGCCAGAAGTGGCAGGCCAAGTAAAATATCAGAGAGGCAAAGGCAAAGGATGGTGAGAACGGTCAAAAACAGCCCACAGACCACCTCAAAAGACCTGCAACATCATCTTTCTACAGATGGTGTCACTGTGTATCATTCAACAATTCAGCACACTTTGTACAAGGAGAAGCTGTATGGGAGAGTAATGCGGAAGAAGCCTTTTCTGCACACACGCCACAAACAGAGTCGCTTGAGGTAGGCAAACGCACATTTGGACAAGCCAGCTTCATTTTGGAAGAAGGTGCTGTGAACTGATGAAAGAAAGATTTAGTTTTTTGGTCATAACAAGGGACGTTATGCATGGCGGCAAAAGATCACAGCGTTCCAAGACAAAC